>NC_139582.1:6132872-6212872 GCF_946808225.1 Silurus aristotelis | reverse complement strand
AGTTGCTCCTTTGAGTAATTAACTTTTCATCTGGTTACTGACTTTGGTGGATGGCTTGCTCATGGTCATGGTTTTGCCATATTGATTCCATGCTTTAATAATATTTGATGCTAAAGCTAATGTACAATGCTACTGAATCCAAAAGGTAATCCGTACAGCAGAGATGAAGAATGTGGCTTGGTGCCAAAGAGTAATAATTTAAGCCTACAATTATTTGGTATTAGAAATAAATAAATTAATAGACGACCTATAAAATTGTCCCTTTAATCAAACACATCATACCTGGTTTAATGCTTTGCTGTCTTGCGGCTGCACGCTCCATGCTGTCTTTCACGCAGTAGTATAGTTCCCGACACTAAGACACACATACACAGATAAAACCGTAAATACACACTGGCACACACAACATCTCCAGCTTTCAATGAGAGCTGGAACTGTCAAGTTAAATGTATTCATTGACATGTGCAGCAAGTGCGTGTTTTCTGACCTTCTTCGTGTAGAACTTGTTAAGCTGGGTCTCCAGTCCGTTCCTCCGCCACAGACAGAGCACTTTGGTCTTGGGACAGTAGGTCATATTGATCAGCTTCTCGTACCACCATCGCTCATACACCGTCCCAATGTTACTGCGTAATACGATGCAGTCATCGCACACCTGCTCACACACAAACGAAGTTAGAACACTCGCTTATATTCTGTTAGCTGAGACCTTATGTGGACTTTCCTACATACCTCCATAAAGAAAATGTCCCCTGTGGTATCAGTCCCAGCATGCACCACAAAAGTCTGCTTCTTTATATGGCGGCTTCCGCTCGGCCGTATGGGAAGTTCCCTTCCATTCTAGAAAGACACAATATAACTAACGATCTCTCATTTAACCTTGACAACCTGATTAATATAATATGCCGTGGATTGTTCCATTTCACCTTCCTGGGCTCATAACCCAGGAATGAAAAGAGACCTCAATATCAGACAGCAGAAACATTACTAATGAAATAGTGTGTTCATTGTACAAAGTATGATTTCGTATGCAATGAAATATTTAAATACCTCTTGCATGAGGATGGCAAATAAATCTGAATGGGATATGAGTTCAGGAGTGTTCCCATGGTGCCATGATCACGTTATTGCACCATGAATTTATTTATTATTAAATCTTAGCATTATGACATACATATGCCTTAAAATAAAGTTCACACACTCAAAGCAACCACAAGCAAACAATCAGGTCATTAATGCAAGTTAACAATCAAAACAATCAGGGTACCTTTTATTACTACACTTTTTTCTCTCTCTATTTTAGAACTTTTGCTTTTATTGCTTTAGATCTTAATAATTCAATAAATCTGAAACCCACTGCATTATTCTAACACTACTCTGTTTATTTTTCATTTTAATTTGTTTCTCTCTCTTTTTTTTTTCCTTTCTCCTCTCAACACCACGCCAGCTTCTATGTTCAGGCCGAAACCAGTTACAGCTATACAAATATAAAACAAAAAAAAAAGATGTTTTGGATTCCCTTGTCCAGCTAAATATGTTAAATGGACAGTTCATTTTGACAGGATGGACATTTTTAGGAACATTTCCAGTGATTAACAAAGTGTGTGTTAGTGTGTAAATAACTTGATCCCAGCGACTGTTAAAATAAAAAATGTTTCTTTTTAACGGGTTTCCAAAAATATATTAATAAGGCCAAATAATACAACCCACAGAAACTACATTATTAAAATATAAAGTATGTGCAATATACAGTATAAAGCAATAGTGAGGAAAAAAACCGGTAACTGACTGTGAAAGAAGAAAGAGATGCAGTTGGACTAGATTTGTTCTTACCATGTGTGTCAGACGGTCCAAGATCTCATTGATCTCTTGGCTGTACGTCAACCCGATGTGAGACTTTCCCATCAAACGGCGAACCTTCTTCCGGATGTCATTCTTACTCACCTAAACATGATTGCAAATTCCACAAAACGTTATGATCTAAAGCCTTCATGAGCGAAAGTGCGTGTCTTCGAGTGTTCAACAATGTGCACCTTCATCATTAGCATGTACGCGATCATGTTGTGCAACAGATTGGCCAGCAGTCTGTCCTCATCATCCTCCAGTCTCTTACGATCATGTTCACCCAGTGACAGGTACCTGAGTAGAGACACAAATAAATGAACACACAAATACATTAACCCAAGACCCCCCTGATTGCATTCCTCTGCCATTTCCTGATGTTTATTTCTGTTACATTTACCACTCCCTCACACACACCTGTCAATCATCTCCTGTGGTCCCTGGTCCATACCCATTCCCTCTCTTTCAAGCATTACGGCATCCAGATAGGCGTCCTCCCAAAACTGCATCTGATCCCAGAGAGTCGAGCGCTCTTTACCTATATTCACACACACGCAACTATACTGAGATAATTAACACTTAACATGAGCGAAGTGTCAAATCGAAACAGTTCTCCCAAATGCCACCATGGCATCATGTTGGCATTTATTAGTTTATTAACAACAAAGCGACACGTTTTACAAAGACTGTAGGTGCTATTTCACACTCATAATCATCAACTCTTCATCACCCACTCAATTTATAAACAATAGTTTTCAAACGTTATACATTTCTTTTACAACACACACAGTTCTGTACAAATTAAATACATCAAGCAGGATTTCACACACAAGAATGAGGGCGATTTCGCATTCCATCTACTGTACTTGCACATTGCATAAGGCTGCGATATAAGACTTATATTTAGCATTAATAAATTTAGCAACACTCTCGAGTCCAAGTTGGCTGCAAAGCCCGGAGGAGGAAGCACTGCTATCGGCAAGTTATTTCCAGTGCTGCAAACAGAGATGCTTTCAATAATCATCACAATTGCAATAATGCCACTGGCTAGTTGTTAGGAAAATGTTGTATATAAATATGTGTATTTATAGTTCTCACAGAGCTGGGGAGGTGTTATCATTAAACAGGGCTAAGGCTCCTTATATTATATGCATATTGTGTATACACACCAGGGTTGATAAAAAAATAAATAAATAAAAAAAATAAAAAAATAAAAATTTAAAAGGGTTTTGGCAGGTTTCTGTAGTAGATTTTTTTTTCTCTCTCCCTTCATTCCATTTCTTTCATAAATGTAAATTTATCAGTTTTAATTTTGTGTTACAATCAGAGAAAGATTTGGCGCAATAAGAGAAAGCTGATCGACTGTTGCATGTTGGTCTCATTTGTAGCAAAATTACAGCGAATTACATTTGGACTAGCGGACGAACGAACGACACCACCACAAAAACGAACAAACCAAAACACTCTAAAGTGTCACGAGAACATGATTAAGACCTAGAACAACGAATTTAAGACTTAAGGTTTAAGATTTTGATTTTTAAATGTTAGACTTAAGGTCCCCTGGTGGTCTAGTGGTTAAGATGCAGCGCTCCCACCGCTGCGACCCGGGTTCGATTCCCGGTCAGGGAACCATCCCCAGCCACTCTTAGTGCCGGTCCCAAGCCCGGATAAATTGGGGAGGGTTGCGTTAGGAAGGGCATCCAGCGTAAAACATGTGCCAAATCAAACGTGCGGAGGATCCGCTGTGGCGACCCCTAACGGGAGAAGCCGAAAAGAAAGTTTAGACTTAAGAACCAATAAAAACCAATTTTTTTTTCCTATGTAGGTCGATTTCTTATCGCTAATTTGTTTCTCGAGCGCGTTCTCTCTCTGCTGCTACGCGAATATGACGAATCACAACACTATGGAGACCGAGGCGTGTCCTGAGCGTCACACAGAATACAGATTAACATGGCAAAGGTAGAGCTGTACCTTCCTGGAGACAGAAAAGGAAAAGAATGTCTGGTTTAATTTAATCTTTTTTTTGCACTGCAAAGGCCTGTTTGTGAAAGGGCCATGTGGTCAGAAGTATCTAGATCATATTGACTTGCATAGCAATTATATATTTCCATTGCACTGAATCACATTGTGTTGAATCAAACGGAAATCGGATTTCCGATGAACTGTATCGGTAGCTGTTTCGTATGTATCTTTAATGTATCGTTGGCTATGCATCGAGATGCAAGTAATGGAGATGCACATCCCTAATACACAGACATGCACACAAACAGGAAACATCCAGTACATGCTTTATATACTGTACATCCCATGCACAGACACACCCACAACTTCATACATACATATCCCAGGTCATTATTCAAAGTTAGACCCTACTCAGAGAGAAGGTTTCCATGGCAGCATCCTCCAGCTGATCCCACATTGAGCTCTTATCCCTCCCTATGCCGCATTAAAAGAAACAGAAGAATGGGGAAGAGAAGAAGGTGCAAGAGAACAGGGCAGCATAGCAAAGTTAGTGCATCAGTGTGTTAGTAACACTTCATACAGTGGTACAAGATGCAAAAAAGTAATCCATGCACCGTACGTACACAGCAAAGATGGAGAATGTTGCAGTGGCAAAAAGAATATTGCACAAGTTGGGCTTTTTCAAATGGTTACATAATTAAAAAAAAAATTTGATCAGAAAGCTTTTATGTGAAGTAAATACAGTTCTAAAAGAGGTGGAGAGAATGTGTATGAAGTAAAGTTTGGCAATGAAAAAAATTAATGTAATGAAATAAAAGATGAGAAGTCCTACCCAGAAGTCCTTCACACAGGTAGATTCTCATGCTGAGATCTTCAGGAGGTGGGGTAGGAGCTCCCTTAGCCACACCCACAACCGGTTCCTTCACACCTGGCTTCAGTTTGTGTGTCTTTCCCTGAGTAAGTTACACAGTTATATTAAATGTATTATATTATAATAAAGTATTATATATTATTAAAACTTACATAAACTGAATTTAAAAGTAAATGGTAGAGATGATAGTTTCAACCTGGATTCAGAAGCAGGTTTTTTTTGGTCTTGTAAAGCCACTTTTTCAGTTTGATTGATTTTTTTTTTTTTTTTTTTTTTTTTTTTTTTACTTAATCTTTAAACACCTGACCCAATTCAGGAAGAACAAAATAATCAGGTAATCATAATCTATATCAGAGATCATGTAATACTTTTGTGGGTTAAAGCACAGACACTCACAAACATAGAGCTGGTGGCAGGATTGGTCTCGATCTCGCTGTCTGAGAGAGTAGAGCGAGACAGCGCGTGGTGAGGAGAGGGACGCCCGCCGAGTCCGTCTCCCGCTGTGCTGCTCAGGTCACTGTCAGCCCCCAGAGTCTCACCTGAACTGTTACTCACCTGTAGGTCAGAAGATAAAGTTCACGAGCAGAACGCAAACGTGGTGGACACGAGAGCAGCTTTAGAAGCGGTCTGATTTTTACATTCGATTTTATGGATGTTCAAAGGATAGATTTAAGGAATTGATGAATGAATATAGTCCATGTGCATATACACTGACCAGGCATATCATTATGACCACCTGCCTAATATTGTATTGTTCCCCCTTTTGCTGTCAATACAGTCCTGATCCTTTAAACATTAACAGCAATAACTTCTTCAGCATTTGGAGCTACAGGAGCTCGTCTGTTGGATCGGATCACATGGACCAGCTTTCGCTCCCCCCATGCATCAATGAACCTTGACCCTCTCGCAGGTTCACCACTGTTCCTTCCTTGCAACCCTTTTAATAGACACTGACCACTGCAGACCAGGAACAGCCCACAAGAGCTGCAGTCTTGGAGATGCTCTGACCTAGTCGTCTAGATGTCACAATTTCGCCCTTGTCAAACTCGCCTAGAGCCTTACACCTGCCAATTTTTCCTGCTTCTAACACATCAACTCTGAGGACAAAATGTTCACTCGATGACTAATGTATCCCACCCACCAACAGGTGCCAAGATGAAGAGATAATCGGTGTTAATGCAACGCTCATAATGCTAGAAAGTCATAATGTTATGCCTGGTCGGTGTATGACCTCTGGAATGAGTCTATACACAGGCAGATACTGTATGAGACATAGGCTAGGCACGGCACAACAAGTAAATGCCTAGCCTTTAGCATCAGCATTTAGATGCGTTTCACCGCACCCTACATAAATATTCATAGAACTCTGTATAATTAATTCGGGGAGTTTGTTCCTGACTGCGCTAATGTGTCACGACTCAGGGTTGGTCGTGCCCTACCACTGTGCTGGCCTCAGAGTCCTGACTGGTACTCCTCGTCAAAACCGGAGGCTCTGAACTCGCCAGCGACTCCGTATCACTCTTCTGCAGACAAATGGGAATTTTGTTCAAGTCTAGTACAAGATAAATTTGCAAACGACCCTCTCAAACACACACACAAACCTGAGAGCCTGAGGTCACACTGAGGCCGCTGTCTGCGCTGATCTGGGATTTCTTTTCCTCTGTGTCGCCCCCTTCGGGGCGCTGTTTTGCCCCGTCTGCCCCTGCAGGAAACACACTGTCAGAGTATCCTTCGTCTGCATCTCTCCGCAACACAATTATGTCCGATAAATAAAAGCAAACCTAAGAAATGGAGCTACACTGGATGCTTGGAAAAGTATTTTTAACTACTAGTTTACAAATACGTTTCATTACAGTGTAATCTTACTTTTTTATAGTAAATTAACCACAAATTTGAACAAAATGGTCATGCTTCTGTTATTTCTACTTTCACTAAATTATGACTACCTCGATGCATCTGTCATCTCACCTTGTGCGGTAGCTGGCGTCTTTATGGCCCTGTTGCTTGGCAATATGTTTTTATTAGAATAAAGGAAATTCAAATATTGGCTCTTATTCCTCAGTGTTGCACAATGTCTTATTGTAAATTGTACATCCATCCATAAAGAAGGTCTATTTATGAGTTTTGTCAGAGAGACACTTGACGTGCAGCTACATAATCAATAATAGCAGCAAGAATAGAGGTACGAGTTTCAATTTTGACTGTATATGAAAAAATATTGGGATGCATAATGACCTGATAAATAAGGGACTTGATAAATGCAGGGGATCCGAACACATTATTTGTGTAAAATCACCACTCGAATTGTGCAACTTCGAAGAAGAAGGGCCCAAATGCTCCACTACCCAACATGTTAATTCAAAATCTGGTCACATATGTATTATAATTACTAACAAACGTTCAGCTTTTATACACCAGAGCCACTTAATGTGTGTACAGGGTCTTAAAACACCCGTTAGTGAGTCTTTACCAAGCACCCAATCTAGCGCCTATCCACACCAGAGCCATTTCACTTCAGTAAAGGAAGACATTTTTTTCACAAGAGCAGTTTTGTTCACCATAATGCTACCTCATCACAGGTTCACACAGACAAAAGCAGTCACACATGCAGGCAAACACACAACCAATCAGTCAAACACAGGAAGTAGGGGACAAAGCTTGGCTGCCATTAGTGTGCCAATACGATGGTGATCTCAGTTTTGAAAAATGAGCAGTGCTAGATTACACTGAGCCACTCAGTGTGCTGCCACTGAAGGAGTAAAAGTCATGGGGGATCATCAGAGACATCGACGCCTTCTCTATTGCTAATGAAGAAAACAAATAACCCTGTTCCAAAACCGATAGTCTCATACCATTTGTTTCGTGTACACAGTGACAACGTTTTTGTAAGTATTATTATAATAAATATATATTTATTAATTTATATTAATTCAACAGAAAATTTATTTAAAGGATCATTAATATTAAGGTCACTTTAGGTCTGTTAGTTGTTTAACAAACAAAAAAAATTATAATAATAAAAACTGTATAAATGGTATTTGTGAAACTAAAGGAATGTTACATTCTGCCATTGTATAATCCTGATACCGTGAACATTTTTTACTATAAATTCAGGTCATACCTTCCACAAGTACAAGCAAATCTTGGTAACAGAAATCAGTTCATAAAAAAAAAAAAAAAAAAAAAAACATTAAACCAAGAATTAAAAAAAAAGAGAAATAGAAAAGCATTAATCATTCAATGCATGTTCATTGGGGGCCATGTTTCGGTGGAGTGTCTAACAGAGTAAAGGAATAAGAGGGACAAGGCTAAGATTTCCTGATTGTAAAACAGGATTGAATAGAAAGTTTGCAGCTCAGGGGGGGAAAAGTCTAACTGGGTACTTAGGGAAGTGATCTTACTCTGTTGTTTTTCCATAGCATTTTGCTTTCTGTTATCCTGGTGCTTGCTCCACAATTCTACCCAAGATGCATTGCAAGCAAGGAGAGAAAGACATAGAGAGAGTCAGAGAGCTGATTGAATCGTCATATGGAGGATTGGAGGATGAGCAATTTTTGTTGGTCAAAATAGAAAACAAACAAACAGAAGAAAAAGTATGATATGTTGTTTTTTTGTTTTGTTTTGTTTTTATAACCCTTAAACAATGCAAATGTCATTTTCCAACATAAGGAAGGTTTGTAATGTTCACACGTAGCTTTTCTTACATGTAAGCTAATAAACCTGATGCTTTTATGTAAACGACCCAATTATAGCCAGTGAGGTGACATTACAAAGCATCCTGAGCTCTACGACCCTGATCCTGGAAAGAGATTCAGACCTGGGCTGTCTCTATAATTATTTGTGATGCCCAAAGACAGAGTCGGCTTTGACAGGCGGTGGATTTCCAGGCTCAGGGTGGAGACCCGGGCAGAGCGAAAGGCATGGGATGGGGGTGAGAGGCCAGCCTTGTAGCTGCTGGGTGATATGGGATGCTGCAGAAGCAGGAGATGCAATCTCAAAGACAATCTGTAGAATTGAAGGTGCATCTTTATTAAAGGACACACAGATAAAAGGTTAGGGAGTAGGGAACGTTCCCCTGTACACAGACCCGGTAACAGAAAACACACTGTGGCCTCATATCGAGACCAAGCTAATCCCGAGGCTGTTTACAGGGGAGGAGTGTTCTATAGCTCATGCTGGGAAAGTGAGACAGAGGGGCCTTTTTCACACAGAGCAGTGGTACAGCCCAGGACTGCCAAAGTCCTAGCTTTCTATGACACACAGCGGCAGGTTCGTGGCTCAAAAAGGAAACTTACTCTAACATGCAACCAGTGGGTTCAGAGGGAATCTGGCAAACAGGGAGCCGGAAAAAAGCAACACATTCTGAACATTCCAATAGGGAGTTTATACACACTGGGCACTGATCGTTCCAATAATCCACTAATGAGTCTACACCAGGCAGTGATTTTAGAACAAGCTCAATAATTGTCTCAAATGAATACGCCAAGAAGAGTTCAATGATTCAATCGGTATGTACCCTAATAATTAGGATTGAGTCACTGAAAAACCAACGCTGTATTGATTTGGTTTTTTTTTTTTGTTTTCTGCTTGGTAAAATAGACACTTAGTGGAATAGAGGATTTGACTTTTAGCTCAAACAAACGACTGAGATCCTTTCGGTCCCATTTGGTCAGGTGGTCTAACAAGCAGGAGGAGGCGCATGCAGGGGGGGCGGGGCTGAGGTTTTACACACCAATAGAAGCAATAAAATTCTCTTCGTTCAGACTCCGGGTGTCAAACTGGCGTGACCCTTTCCCGGAGGAAGGGGGTGGCAGCTGAATTCTGGGCATCAGGAGAACGCCTGCGGCTCTGGCGCTCTCAATGCGAACAGACGGGCTCTCCTTACTGCCCGGACTGCTCGCCCCATCCATGGGACTCCGCTTTCGCTTCTCTGGCTCTGTGCCATACGGAGGCGTCATGTGAAATGGCATACATACAAAAACATTGACATGGAACAAAGATAAGAAAGGGGGGAAATGGAACAAGAGTCGGTCGTGGATTCAAAGAGATTGACTCGGTTACTTGCTGAAAAAGAGGAGCAGTTTCCTTAAAAACGATTACATAAAGGAAGTGAGAAACCAGCGAGAAAAAAACAAAACAAAAAAAAAAACACAAGATGACAGAAGCCCCAGTGTAATCTGATATTGTTGATGAATTCTGAAATGAGAACTTTTTAAGACCACTATAATATACTAATCATTATGTATTTTGGTTATACCTACATAAAATAGCAATACAAAATCACTCATTCCTTCTGATCACATGCTTCCAATAGCAGGAGATCCAAGAGGCTTTCCTTTATATATATAAATAAAGGTAAGAACCTTTGCACATTACCTTTGGTTTGGTAGTGGGTTCGTGCAATTTCAAACAGGCTGAACACACTGGCCATGCCACCCAGGCCTGCATTAGTGTAGGAGTGCTCCAGACTGGAAACTGTACATTTCAGCAGGTCCAACATGCCTTTATACACCTTTCTGCTAATCTCCTATTAAAAAAAACAAACAAAAAAAACACACACACATTATATATATATACTCAAATACCAGCATAAGTGGAAAGCTTTACTTTCTTTCAGTATGAATGAACTGTCTAATATAGTCTATATAGTTAGAACTGTCTAACTGTCTTACTCTCAGATTAGCAGTTCTTATAAATTTCAGTACTATTTTACATGGAGAATTGTTTGTTTTATTTCACTAATTTATTTAACTATTAGTCGGTTATTTGGTTATCGGCAAGTACAGTCTGACCTAGCTATCGCTAAAATCCAACGTCGACCTCTACTCACCACGTCTCTGATGACTTCTTGCCGCGCGTCCTCTTCTGACTGGACGGCGCGGTTGAGCTTGCTGAGCATGAAGACACGCAGCTGTTCATTCTCCAGCAGACGCCGCACCTTCTTCATGTTGAGCCAACCGACCCCCTGGCCATCCAACACGCTCAGCACCATGTCCTTTAGGAAATGCTGATTTTCACTGCACACAAATGTCGCACTATTAAAGTTAATGATAGAACACAGGCCTGATGTGTCATGCGTAAAGCAGATTACCTGGTGTTGCTGGCTCGGCCTTGAGGTGAAGGCGGCTCTCTCTTTACAGTGGGACTGTGTTTAATCACCGACGACTTTTGATCGACCAGTGCTCGAGGAGCACGGGAGCCTGAGAAAAGCACAGATCATCAGCACTGCATGTTAATTAAAGCACACAAACAATTAAAATCCATACACACACACACACACACACAGCCTTTTTTAAAAGGCATACTATAAGCGGCTAAGCACCGAAACCATTCACAGCAAGCTAAAGACGACAGTGTACATGATGCAGAATCACGGCAATGTGCACACTTATATTATAGCAGTGGCGGGCGGTCAGGGCCAGCAAAGCCTTCTCTGCTGGCCTAAACACTATCAGAAGCACTGACCTACATTTACAACGTACATTCTTATATTTGTTCCATAATATTGTATTAATTTATTCCCAAACGTTTATTCTCTTGGCTGCAATGCTTCCAGTACGTGTATGTGGATGTTAGATTTTTTTTTTTTTTTAAGTCAGTCCTGCTGGCCCTTTTACCATAGAGAATATTATCAATGGGTCTGTTATTCGCCTCACAGGGCAGCTAGCTGGCCTAGAATAGTGTAAGCATTTTTCCATCCTCTGATTGGTTGGTCAGAGGGAAACTGTTACAGCCAAATTAGACTGGCAAAACACGTGTGTAGCTCTGCACATATTAATACATCAGTTAGACTTTTTTGATGCCAACGGAGGAAGAGAAATTGATTTGGTCTCGGACATACTTAAAAATCCATTTTGAAGAAAAGCTAGACATCGTGAGGAGGTCAGCCAACCCTGAAGCTAGCTAGCGTGTCTCAGCCTGGGAAAGGGGTTTGTTCACCACTTCCAGACCAGTGAATACGAGCGGTACCACTGGACTACAGCCTCTGAGGAGCGGTGCAAATTATGAGTCTGCATCTCTGGTGAATAGGTTGGATTTTATTTAAATTTTCATGCTTTTGTCATGTTTTTAGAAAGATATTGATTCTCAACTGCTCTAGATAATGTAGATGCACAGTTGCAGTTGTAATGTAGAGGTTTAGAGTCTTAACTGGGTTTATTGCTTTAGTAAAATGGTATTCTCCCTCCATATGTGAAATGCCTCTCTCTCTCTCTGTAATGCCACGTGTTGCTATATCACGTTTTTTTTTTATAGTATTGATGGTTTCTCTGTAGATCGTGATGTGATAGTGGTGGTATTAAGAGGTGGATTAAAATGAGTAAGTCCACACAGAAGGCCCAGATACCAAATGCACGGCCCGCCACTGTATTATAGGATACTGCGTTTAGACTAAGACTGGTTTAAAGATTAAAGCACACACTCTGCATTTTTTCCGCACTTTCCATTCAAATTCAAGTTGCAGTAGGGCCAGTATGGTCACAGTTTGTGTAACAGACACAAGATGAGAAGGACAATGGAAAACAGGCTGCAGGTATGGCAATGACATGTTGACTGTCTCACACACACACACACACAGAGAGAGAGAGAGAGAGAGAGAGAGAGAGAGAGAGAGAGAGAGAGAGAGAGAGAGAGAGAGAGAGAGAGAGAGAGAGAGAGAGAGAGAGAGAGAGAGAGAGAGAGAGAGAGAGAGAGAGAGAGAGAGAGAGAGAGAGAGAGAGAGAGAGAGAGAGAGAGAGAGAGAGAGCAGAATGAGAAGAATGAGTGGAGAAAGAAGTGAGCAAGTGAGAAAGTCTTAATGGCAACGATATGACGTGTGACGTCATATGGCTCATGCAGAGACCAAACAAACGAGTAGAAAAATGTACTTGGAAAACACTTTACGTGATCAAACCACACTTTTTAAAAACAAATTTAAGTAGAGGCAGTAGGCTGATGCCCGGGTCTCATACGCAAAGCACGTTTCTGAAGTACAAGTACTGCGAGTGATAATGTGTGGGTAGATCACATGTTGGGTTGGGCCCAAATGATCAAAATATGCCTCATGCTATGTTTGTACGTGAATACGCTTCAGCAGAAACAATCGTTTAGAGGCCGGTCCTTGTGAGAAACATTAAGTATATCTGGTAAGAATAAACATTTTCGAAAAAATATTTAAAATAATGGATAGTTTATGAAGAATCCGTATTAAATCCTTGGTATTGCGCTTGACATGTCATATAGTCCTACCAAAAAAAGTAGGAAGTGGTTTCTTTAAAGCTGGAAGAAGCAGGTGGTGAGATACAGGACCGATAAAAGGCCATGATTAATGCAGAATATCCACAAAAGTATTGGGACACCTGGTTTTTTCCAGCCATGTCTTTCTTTCCCAAACTGTTACCACAAAGTTGGAGGCACACAATTGTATATTTTGTCTTTGGATGTGGTAGATTTACATTTTCCCTTAACCTGAACTTGGAGACCCAAACCTGTTCCAGCAGGACAATAAATCCTGTGCACAAATCCAGCTTGAAGAAGATATGGTTTACATGGATCAGAGTGGAAGACAATGAGTGGCCTGCTACAAAGCTCTGACCCCAACCCTATTGAACACGTCTGAGATGAACTGAAACTCCACAGGCCTCCTCATTCTTCATCAGTATCTGACTTTACTAAAGGCTTTGTAACTTAGGAAACAAAAACTCCAACACTCCAAAATCTAGTGGAACATCTTCCCAGAATAGTGGAGGGTATTAAAACAGAAATGAGATGTTCAAATAGCACATACAATTACTAGAATCAGGTGTCCACAAATTTTGTCAATATAGTGTTTACATTGTTCCTCCGGAACTCGCGGGGGTTACGCTTTAAGACCCACAGCGAGTTCCGAAAATCTGCGATATTTTAAATTAGTGAATTCATCTAAACATTGTGTCATTTTATTACAATAATGTGACATAAGATTTTTTATGAAATTTGTTAGTTTAAACAGTTTAAAATGTTCCCGCTGCGGATTCCCACAAATTTTAAGATAATCCGCAATTTGCAGGTTCCAAATGAGAACCGGCGAATTTTCTTTGAATTGAAAAACATTACAAAAAAAAGAACTCAAGATTTTGTAAAATTGTGTAGAATTCCTTCAAAAGGGAGAGAATGTTTCAACGATTCAAAAGGTACTGGTTTGCAAACAGAAAACCTTTTTGAAAATAACAGATTGTTAATAAAAGATTTATTCTCTCCTATTCTCCTGCCCTATGCCGGGCTCACAGTGTCATTTCACTAACGGTCGCTAGCAGCAAACAAAAACAATTTGGAGCGTTCATTTTGTTCATGACATGTCTTGATGACAAAAACATCATACAAACACTTTTACCTCCAGAACTCAATACGTTCCTCTTTTGCTTTACCGTCCACTTGACTCGTCTTCTCTGAGGGGGGGTTTGAAATTGTCGTGCTAATTGCGTGATCGGGTTCTATTGGTTCTTGGTAAAAGTCACACTGCATGAAAGAGTCTGAAATCTTCCTACACTGCTGGAATTTCATCGAGTAAAAAATTAACCCAACAGCCATTAATCAGCTGTTGGTGAACACTTCAAAAACCAGCGATCGAAGACTACAGACATTAGTCTTTTAGGATTTTCAAAATTTGTCTCAGACGACCAAATCGTGGCCAAAATCGCATTGTGAGCTCAGCATGAGATAAAAAAAATAAACAAACAAACAAAATACAAAAACAACATGAGTGCTCAGAGAACCCATCCCACATTTTTCCATTTTAGCACAGTGGAGACACAGGCCTTCTTGGAGAATAAAAACCCAACCGTAGTCAGAAACCATTCCAGTTTAAACAGAAAATAAAAACTGGTCTTCTTTAATGAGTCTCCAGACTTAATTAATCTCAACTCCATGCTGTCTAAGAGCTCAATGATCTTTAATATGATCAAAATGTATTTGATTAAACATGATTATTTCCTATACCTCTAAAATAATGGGCCCAACCCAGTGAAATTAATCGTATGAATGAGTAGATTAGTTAACTGGCGGCACGAAATATTAAGTGCTCTGAATTACTACGTGATTAATGAATTAACCCTGAGTTTAAAAGTACAGCGTGATTCCTAGTGAATAGAAAAATATTCATTTCTTGGGAAGAAATAATATTCCTTTTTCATATATATATATATATATATATATATATATATATATATATATATATATATATATATATATATATATATATATATATATATATATATATATATATATAGACATACACACATTGGATCATCTAATGATGTGTAGACTTGCGTTCGCAATTACTGTCCCCAAATCTGACTAGGAGAAAGTGAGCATTAAAGTGATAAACTGGCCATGTGTTTTGTTGCCATTACAATCACAATACACACATGTATCCAGAATCTCATTTTGACACGGTACTTAAATACTTTGGTAAATTATTAAGCACATAGTATTCAAGAAACTTAATATCAAGGAGCTAAGGACAGTATAAACACACTGACAAGCGATCAGGTGACTCTCAGAGGCATGACAAGAAGTGATGGTGGAATAAGAGGATGCTGGGAGATGTAGTTGACTGGCTTTTGGAGAAGCATGCAGCTCACGCAGCAAAGGGCGGAACCCACCTTCTCCGCTCCCCGGGCCGACCTCTGTTATAATCTCCATTAGAGAATTTAGCCCAAATACTGGACACAGAAGCCAGAATTAGTGCAAAAAGGGAGGTTAAAGAGGGACAGAGAGCAACACCGGCCCAGACAGAACCAGTCCAAACATCAACCCACACGCACAAACACCAGACACATGGACAGAGTGGAGCCGAGACAACCAGCAGAGAAAGGAGGAGAGAAAACAAGCTAGAGAGTGTGAAAGAAAAAGTTTGTGCACGCAAGTATTTGTGTAGGAGTGAAGAAAGAGGAGGGACAAAAGATTCTGAGGATAGTGATTCATTTTCATTTCAGATTCTATAAACTGATTGAGAATCGTATTTTTTCCCCTCATTGGTGTATCTAACTAGACTTAAGAGAAGTTACATCGTAGTTATGTACCGATAACATTTAATTTCAACACTTTTTATTTATATTTCTTTATTTTATGTTATCTTTTTTTTTAATGTGCAACTGAAAGCTTCTGTCATCAGAAATTCCTTGTAAATGCAAACAAACTTGGCAATAAAACTCTTTTTGATTCTGATAAAAGTCCAATCCAATAGACACAGTTTCTGAAGTCTTTCTTCAGGAAAATTCCTTGTTTTCTCGCAAGAACAGTATGAGAAGGAATCTTTGAAACGAGTTAGGATCTGAAACTCGAGGGCATGTTTGTTCGCTGGCTCTGCTAAACTACAATGCGTCATCATCTCCTTTGTGCTAAACAGCAGTGCAGTGAAGGTCAAAACGATCTCTCGCTGCCACCACAGCTTAATATTCCCAGCCAGAGTTCACGGTCACTCGTATTTAACTACAATATGGAGTAAATCAGCATGAGACCTGTTTCCAAATAAGGATAAATTCAAGCTTACTGAGTATAATTACAATAAAAACGTTTTTTTTTTTCCTTGGATAGAATCATACACAACAACCCATATCCGTTGTGCACAATGAATGAGACACAGGTTGCTGTGTTCACAAAGTGAGCTAACATGAAGATATGATTTGCATGGGTTATAGAGATCTGACCTCAACCCGACACCATTGGGATGATTTAGGGTGCTGACTGCACCCCAGGCCTCCTCACCTCACCAACATCAAAACCTAACTGGAATATCTTCCTAGGAAAGTGGAGGTTATTATAACAGTAACTTGGGGATAGATGTGGAATGGAATACTCAAAAAGCACCTAGAAATCCCATGCTCAGGTGTCCACAAACTTTAGCTGCATAGTGAATCTGCACTCATGAATAACCTTCTTGTTCTTGATGATATTCTCACCTGGATACAGTAGAGACTTGCACTTTTTGAAACCATCATGGATGCGTTTCTTACATTTGGAACAGCTTTCCCTCCTGTAATCATATATGACTGTATACCGAAATCATTTTGGAAATGGGTTCCCTTTTGACTCTGGTTGCTTTCACAGTGTCTTTCATGACTTGCAACTATCAGCCGATTTCTTGTCAATCTACCACTAGTGCATCATTTCCTGGCACCACAGACGTAGGCTAGCCTATGAAGCACAACAGAAAGCAACAAGAAGTCTGGAGCTGACGTGAATGAGACAGAGGGAGTCCGTGATGTAAACGTGACTGAGAACAGAGACATTCCTAATCACCTGATCATCATCATCTTTTCTCTGCTTGTGTTCTATATGGTGGATGTTTAGCCTGGATACATTCATTAGATTTTAAATTCTTTTGCATTAATATATTCATATGATGTGGGGTCCAGTGTAGTCAGTACTTCAACTTTTACCAGAGTCTTTTAAAACATGGAGTATCTGTACTTCTACTTCTAGGATGTATGTACGTTTCCTCTGCTCTTACCTCTGGCTTGCTTATTAAGGATCTCAATCAGAATCCCGATTTCTTTGTGTATATTCTAAACGGTGCTACAGAACGAACGCTGGATTGAAATTAATTAAAGTAGAAGTGGGATAAAAATTACATATATAAATGGGACACACTACATGAGACAAGGAGAGTCACAGGACAAAAAAAACAAAAATTGGCACACAGAGTTTATGGAAAAAGAGATCAGCGCTATGGAAACACACTTGGCCACACACAAAGGTATATCCTTGGACTAATTAATAGTCCAATCATTTGGAGTAAAAGAAAAGAAGAAAGGATTCTCATTTTGTCAGCCATTAAAAAAAAAAAAAAAAAAAAGTCTATGGTTATAAAAGAACACAGCAAACCAGAACTAGTTCAGGGCAGGCTACAGCTAGAAAACATACCAGGACTGTCAGGACTCTCATCACCATCATCTGAACAAAAAAAATAAATTCATAAACCAACAAAAAGTCAAAATAATGTGATCTACTGTGCTAGGCAGGAACGTAGCACTAAAAACAACTAGGAAAAGCAACTTGGAAGAAAAAAAAGAAAAAAAAGAGTGGATTTAGCTCGTAGATTACATACATGGTCGCACCTCACAGTCCAATGATTATAGAGAGAGAGGAGGAGGAGGATCGAGCAGGAAATCAAACAAGCACTCAAGCAACATTCCTACCAACCTTGATCTGCTTCTTCCTTTAAATCAATATTGAAATATTCTTTAAAAAAGAAACAATAATAAATCAATCATTTGAGATAGAACAATAAAAACTGAAAAAAACAAAAACAAAAAAAAGCTCCACATCCTGCATCTTACTATTTTTTTTTTTCTGTAATAGTGACCATTTGTTTATGTCTTCGACTCCAAGCAATAGGGAAAAAAAGCTTGACAGGCAGACAGGCAGACTATAAGCAGAGGGAATAGGCAGAGGAACCATGTAAAAAAAGGCCAGGCAGAGGTGGAGACATTTTAAATGGTTGGATGTGAGAAACGATAAAGGAAGGAGGGATAAGGGAAAGAGAGATTCAGGAGGACGAGGAAACAGTACTATACCTTTAAGACTTGGGAAAGGAGTGTTCTTCTCCCTGGCTGCTTTGTTAGGAAGTGCCAGACTGGACAAACTAAAGCTGGTGCCGTGGTTCTTATATAAGTTACCTACAAACGCAAATTGAAAAATATATTTTCAAGTCCAGGATTTATTTATTTTAATAGATTTGTTTCAAATAAATCTTGATCATCCCTTAAAAAAAATAAATTACGTTCCAGGCTAAAAAA
This sequence comes from Silurus aristotelis, assembly GCF_946808225.1. Lineage (NCBI taxonomy): Eukaryota > Metazoa > Chordata > Actinopteri > Siluriformes > Siluridae > Silurus > Silurus aristotelis. The sequence goes on along the minus strand of NC_139582.1, from coordinate 6,194,443 downwards.
AAAAGCAAAGCACAAAATGAGACGGCGACTTACTTGCGAAAGACATGAGTCCTCCGAAGCCGTCGCCGCTGTTGTTGGAAATGGTGGAGTTTGGAGAACTGTTTTTGGAGTCGTCTTCTCCATCGCACTCACCTGGAAGCTTCAAACTGCTGGGCCTCAATGGGCGAGATGGCCTACACATATACAGGTACACATGCAGCCATACAGATCAGACATAGTCTAGACGTGTGCTAATGTACATAACATAAAAAGTATGGCAAAGTCAAAAACTCCACAAGGCATTCATTTCCACACAGATAAAGGAAAGAACGCTTAAGTCAGGGCCTGAGAGACGAACATACTTGTTTCCATTGATATTCTGGTGAAAGCGTGGTGTGTAGCTCTCCTCTTGCTCTTCACTCTCAGCCTCTTCCTCCACAGGGAAGCCATACTGTGGCTCAAAATAGGGGTTATCGTACTCTCGCTTCTTACTGGTCGAGTCCGTAGGCGCCGGCTCTGGGCTGGATCCAGTGAACGGTGGGAGACATAGTCCGGGGACAGAGTTCTGCAGAGCCACGCTGGCTGATGCTTCAATCTCAACAGGCTCTGATTGGTCCTATTCAAAAAGAAAAACTGCAATTGTACTAAAAGAAACTGTAATTTACTAATGCGTATAATGAATCTAAAAACCTCTATTGAAGTCATTTTACTCTATACAAGTCTCTCTCATATACACACACACACACACACACACACCTTATACACACACACACACACACACACACACACACACACACACACACACACACACACACACACACACACACACACACACACACACACACACACACACACACATATATATGTATAAAATGTTGTTCATATTTGTGTTATTGCCACAGTTTTGTGACATGTCACATGACGCTTCATCATTGTTAATTGGAGTGAAATAACTTCAGATTATGCTTCATTTTATTTTAGTCATGATCTCAGCCATGCACTCGATTCCCCTTTTAACCCTACGCTAAGAGCTTTGAGTGAGCGAACGTTGTCATGATGAGCGGTGGTACAGCGGAAGATAATATAGTTCCCACTGACATTCCAATTAAAGTACTATAAATATTTATATACTATATGACATAACAATATTAAAACATTCTAAACCTACATGTTTTTTTTAAACAGATTGGATGGATACTTCTATTTGAGAATAGATAATTTTGATACAATGCCAGCATAAAAAATATAGTCAAGATCTACCGTAATTTCCGGACTATAAAGCGCACTGAATTTTACAAATATTTTTATTTTGAACATAAATAAGCCGCACCTGTCTATAAGCCGCAGGTGTCTACACTGAAACTAATGAACTTTACACAGGCTTTAATGAAAGACAGTGTCTGTTACACGGTGTAATGGGTGAAATATGTTGCGCTTCCTTTAGGAGCATAGCGGTATTTTGGGAATAGCCTGGCACTGCATTTTTCCGGATATTACTGCATGTGTGCAAGACGAGGAATATGTCCTTAGAAATGAGCATCAAAAAATAATACGTTTCTTTGACTAACCCGTAACGCTGTTGCCAAGAAAAATAAAAAAGCAAGAGTTTTGGAAACCTGTCTGTGCTTATATGATTTCTGTTGCAACTGGAGTTAGCGAGCTATCCCTTCACCCAGACTCAACACGTTACAACGGCTTGTATCTAAACAGTAGCCGACCAAGTAAGTAATTGTTCACGGTCTTCCTCCTTTCTTTCACAACTATTTCTTTTGGGAGTTTATCTTTTGGCATCGTCGTGCGTTTAAAAAAAACTTTTTTTCTCCAGATGCCGTGCAGCTCAGAACACAGGTGAGGTGCGTTTTTTCGTTTCCGTTCAGAAATTTCATTGATCGAATGTTATGGGGCTCAGTGTTTTGTCTTGAAGTTTGTGAAACCTGGAAAAACCCAGAAAAAATCCATAAATTATCCGCTTCGTTGTTTAAGGGTTCAAAACGTGGGAATAAAGTAGCGGCTTATAGTCCGAAAAATACGGTAGTTACTGTTGCTATTGCTTTGGCCTTGCATTTATTTTGTTGTTACCTGGTTCTTCTCTGATAGCATTGACCTAGATATCATTACTGAATATGCTATAATGCAGACGCTTAATCACACATATTCTGTATTTAAATCCTATTTGTTAAACCAACTCCCATTTAAATACAAAATAGGTAAACAGCAACTTATGCAAGCTTTACTGAATTTAAATTACCATTTAAATGCTTATTTTATTTATTTATTTTTTTTACACAAGCCACAGCTCTCTCTTCTCATCTCTTTATTAGGCACCGCGATTTAAACGCTCACAAAAGATTTGCGATGTGTGGAGTCGATTTTGCTGACTGCAAATGAATAATCACCTTAAGTTACTAACAAAGACTTTTCATTCAACTGCATGTGAATTCTCATTAAAAACATGAATATTGCACAAAAAAAAAATAACTTTTCTTAAACATGACATGACTGATCGCTAATACAGGTCATGCACATAATGCAGATTGGATGAACATAATGCATTGAATGCTATGGGTGCCATAACTTGTGCACATGCCTGCAAGGGTTTAATAACAAGATACTAGTACTGACTTGATTCACTCCCTGGATGATGGTGCTAGGGCTGGAGCTGGCTGTAGTGCTGGAGCTGGAGCGGTGAGGCTGCCCATCTAAGGCTTCAGCAGACCCCTCGACCTCAGACCCACGCTCCTCACACTCACCCTTATACTCCTGGAATTCGTGGATTTCTACTTCACTAGCATCTTCAAGGGCTGCGTGAGTCAAGGGATCAACGTCTGTGAGAGAATCGGAAAAAAATGCAAAGAATTTGAGTTAGAAGGAGAATAGCAGGTGAATAAAAAAAAAAGTGGATGAGAAGGAAGCATTACTTACTTGGTGTGTCACCTTGGATGTCCCCTTTAATCATTTCATTTACAAAATCTCCCAGTGATGAGTAAGAAGAGCTGGAATCATCATATGCCTCACTGTCACTTCCACTGGAACACACACACACACACACACACACACACACACACACACACACACACACACACACACACACACACACACACACACACACACACACACACACACACACACACACAGGATTATTAATAAATAAATAAATAAATAAATAAATAAATAAATAAATCCTGGATAGTACAATGCCAAACAACAGGCTGAATTATATGGTATTAGATGGTAAATTAATCATCAGTCGCCTATAAACAGTATCTCACAAAAGTGAGTACACCCTTTATATTTCAGCTATTATTTTAGTGTATCTTCTCAAGGGACAATACTATAGGACTGAAAATTAGATATATTTTAGAGTAGTCAATGTGCAGCAGTACAGATTTACTGTCCTCTAAAACAAACTGAAAATACAGCCATTATTGTCTAAATAACTGGCAACAAAAGTAAGTAATAATATGTAATTTATATATATATATATATATATATATATATATATATATATATATATATATATATATATATATATATATATATATATATATATAAACACACATACACACGACTCTCAGGCATTAATATGGATATTTTTTTATTATTTGCTAACTGGGTTCATTTTCTACCTGTCATCTGTAGGGTCCGACTCATTCCACTCATCCTCCAGTGGCCCACTTATAGCCTCCGCAAGCTGCGAATTTCCATCGTACACACGGTAAAACACAGGCTGCAACTGATGAGCATACCACTTAGGCTTATCACCTATTAGGGAGGGGTCATACACATCTAAAAAAAAAAAAAAATACACAGAGAAAATATGATAAAATGTTTATATTTAGACTAAAAAAGGACATGTCGTTGATGCTGTGTGTCCTCTTACTGTTATGAATCCTTTGGAAGGCCAGGTTAGTAGGGTTTAAAGCCCACTCCCCATAATATTCCACAGCCTGTGTGTGCGAGAGCTTCTCGGCAAACCCGGTGCGCCGTGGTCGCGACGCCAGGAAAGACATGGCTTGGAAGGCTACAACAGGCCGCGGGAAGAGTCGCAGTGTGCGAGTGTGCATCTGAAATCCCTGCAGTACGTTTGGAGAGTTAAAGAATCTCACCATCGCCACCCTGCCGAATGAAAAGCAGAATTGTACATATTTTATAAATTACTCTTAAAAAAAAATGTAAATACATGCATGTACCTAGAAGAATCATGAGAGAATCCTATTCAGGAAGAGAGGCAAAAGTTTTAACCCACTTTTTGCAATTTGTACTAATTACAAACAGTGATAGACAGTATTGAAGTAAATGTGAATGTCCACCAATCAGGGTCGAGCATGCGCTCTGTTTTGAACTTGTTTTGATTGGCGCTTGGTGTATCTACTTATCACCAACATCCAGTTCATCATCAGTTCAACAGAACATTTAGAGAGGAATAAATGATGGAAGAAACTCCTGACTCGAACTCGCCACAACACCCGTGGCCTCATTTGTGATTTTTTTTTTTATTGAAAAGTAAAAGTAGTTGAAAAGGTTTTGGGATCATGATCAGTGTAATAGAAATCGGTGTTTGACTCATTAATATCATTCTATTAATAGATCGTTGTTGTGAGAGTAACAGTCTTTTTACATAAACTGAGTTGATTAAGCGAAAAGTCTTGATATTAAAAAAAAGTGATAATAGGAACATTATAGCCATAATAAATCATAGTACTTTGGACACTTAAGTACATTCGTAGGCAAATTTGTTTATACTTTCTGTTAATGAAAAGTTTAAAGGGAGCACTTTTACTGGTCATATTTTACCCAGTGTAACTCTACTCTACTTTAACTCAACATGGTTTGTGTACTTCATCCAACACTGTAGACAAAACATTTGCGTAAAGCCTTGATATAAAATAATCTGCAATGCCTTTCTTTATTCCTCAGGATATGCAAAACTGCTCTTAAAATTAATTTAAACTTGTTTTAATCCAGTTATAGATTGATGTCGCCTAAACAAAAAGCACAAAAAAAAACTGACCTTGTGGCCACATCCACAGAGTCAACATCATTTCCATAAATAAGCGGGTTAAACTCAGTGGAAGAGGGCGAGGACTTATCACGGCCTGGGGGCAGAAGAGGCAGATCCTGACCCTCCTGGAACTTCTCCAGGTTTAGAATAGGCTGCGTGTTCAGACTCATACTTGCCAGAGCCTGTGGAGCAAACAGATTGAACGAGACAGAAAGATGGAAAGATAGCAGAGAATGAACAAAAAGAAAATATATATACAGATCACGATAATGTCAAAAGAGGGCAAAAGGGTGAGGGCAAGCATTCTCACTTCAGGCAATGGTTCATACACAGGAGCGAATCCATGTATGATGTAGGAACTAACGTAATCCAGAAATACTATGATTTTAAATCCAATCATCAAGGTTATCATCTTAACCTTGAGTCTGACTGCCTGAAATGAGCTGCAGATTTAGTGGGTTAAAAATGTTAGAAAAAGGCTTGGGTTCATCACACTGAGCTATTTATAAAGCACTCTGGGAATTACTGCTGCTGCACGCGCAACGTCTCACCAAAACAGCTGGCATTCCAGCGCCTTTTAGCACTAGTGACAATCAGTCTAGACCACAGCGCCAAGTCAAACACAAAATCCATTGATTTTCAATCTGGTCATTTACCATGATAACTGCTGATTAACACAATGAAATATGAGTGCTGGGGATCCGGACATGCTCAAGCCAAACTCTGTGAGAAGCAGATGATTACATTTATCTGATGTGCAAAATGTGGGTATGATTGTGTGCAATTAGGACGGGGGAAAAAAAAAAATACAGAATGCAGACAGCTGCGCAAATCCGCGCCGGTGTGTGTGGGGGGAGGGGGGTGGTGTTGCGTAATGTACGTAATACGGGACGACCAGGAAGAGCTAAGAATCCGTGCAGGTTGGGAGCATGGCACGTTCCAGAAGCAGAGATTTTAGGAACCTTTGTGTCAGAGGCGAAGATCTGCTTTTGGGTGATCACAGTCAACCTAACCAGACACTGGAACACAAGACCAAAACAGAGGGAATGTCACATGATTACAGACCCCAGTCGAGGATCGGTAGAACATGTGACTTGTCTTATACACTAAAAGCAGGGGAACAGAGAGAATGGGTGATCAGGTCTAAATACAAAGAGAGAGAGGGGAGGAAAAAAAAAAAGATACAGAAGGGGTGTTTTATACAAAAAGTACACACAAAGACATTAAAACAGTATGAGCGCACAGATGCCTTGCATCACACACACACACACACACACAGGACAGCCCATCAATAAAAAGACCCCCCAGTTATCAAGTGTGATAACTCTGATACAGTGATGAATGCATACAGATGAAAAAAAGCAGAGGAAACCATGTTGGTAGGGAAAAAACAACGTGTGTATATGTTGTATATAAATGTAACTATTACTCTAAGTGCAATTCATTTATTTTATTAACTGCATTAGAGCAATATTTTAATAGGCATGGGGAAAAATAATAATTACTAGGTTATATAAAAGACACTTTTTCAGAAGAAGAAAAAACACAGCAAACTGGGGATTATGAAAGTATTAATCTGAGGGTTGGATCTAAGCACACAGCCTTTTATTGCATTGGGTCTGATTCAGTGTAAATCAGTGCAGAATTGCAGAATCGTGATTTATGATTTTCACTGATTGTGATATATTTTCAGTTGAAAATGCCGAATGAGAGAATGGGATTAAACATTTTGGCATTAGACAAATTAAACATTTGCTCATGCTGATTATGGAAATTGTGAAATGGTAAGAAATTGTCAAAATACAGCTGACAAGATCAAAAGTTCTGAATCAGACCTGGGTTCTGGATTAGGATCTAATTCGGGTTAAGCGTTTTAACATCAGGGATTTGCAGTTAGTTACTTTACAAGGACTTAAACTTAAGCAGATTTTGCAGACCCAGAAATTGCATTACCTCCAAAAGCTAGAACAAAAAGAGAAAAGGGGGGGAAAAAAAATGCATTTATTACACCATATTACAACAAAACAGAGAACATAAGGTGAACAGTACTATACAATACAGAACATGAGATTTAAGAATGCTTTCACACCTAAAGTTTATCTAGAGTTTGATTTTTGTGACACTGTGTCTGTATTTGCCACAGTGTGTGTGTGTGTGTATATATATATGTATTTGTGTGTGTATACCCACACACACACACACACACACACACACACAAACACAAGGGATGCAACAACTAATCAATAAAATCGATAATAACTGAATAAATTCATGCAGCAAGGATTTTGTTTGAACATTTGTATAAAAAATATTAATAAATATACTTAGAGGCGAAATTAAAACCTTCAACAAAACATTTATTCATGACGTCCTTCCTTTACTCAGATATTAAAAAATATATATATAAATAAACTCCACTGAAACATAATTTAAATCACTAAACCTCGCCTTCCCAGACAATTCCAGCATTGAGCTCTTCACAGCTGCGCTCACCATGAACTGAGGGACTGCGTTTACCTGAACATAATTCTTAAAAAGGAGCCATGTACCATATTTAACAATTAAAACAACCACTAAAAGAGGGAACATATAACTATAAAAACATGACATCTTGAATAGAAATGAACATTGAAATAATAATTTCCAGAATGTAAAATAATAATAATAAAAAAAAATAATTAATAACAAACAAAATTAAGTTAATACATTTTTAACATCCGTTACAATTAGTTAGTGAATTAAAAACGTCAAATATTTATTTAAGGTACATTTAGAACAGATAAAAACAAGTGCGGCCATGCCGATCATGCGATTAAACCTTTTAATTGATTGATATCTGATATATACATATAATATACTGTATATCTCCATCTATCTATCTATCTATCTATCTATCTATCTATCTATCTATCTATCTATCTATCTATCTATCTATCTATCTATCTATCTACATACATTATATATAATAGATAATATAACTGATATACACACGCACACACTGTATGTATAGAATAGTGTATGTGTTTGTGTATTTTTTAAAACATTGCCCTCAAAAATTGTTAAAGTGCAAAGTTGTTAACTATACAGTACCAGTCAAAAGTTTGGACCAAAAAAGTTTCTCCTCCAGTAGTTTTTCTTCTTTTTTTTTTTTTATTATAATTTTTTTTTTTTTTTTACATTTACACTGAAAACATACAAACTATGGAAAAAACACATGGATTTATGTAGTAAACTTTACATAGTTTTTGATCCTTTAAAAACATCAAAGCAAAAGGTTAATACTTTGAAGAATCAAAAATATAAAATATTCTGCTGATGAGAGAATGCTATGAGCTAAATTTTTGCAAAAAATAAGTAAAATAAAAACGTATTCTGGCTCGTTGAACAGATTTTGGGTTTTTTTGGGGTTTTTTTTGCGCTACACAATTCCAAACATGTTCTTTCATACGGTAGCTTGAATGTCCTTCAGTAATAATGTACAATATTAAACATAATAATATAAAAAAAGACCACTGAAGGAAAAGGTGCATCATAGTCATAGTTATGTTTAGTAACAACTAGTTTTTTAAGACCTATTTCTATTCTATTGTTCGTTATAATGATGAAAGATTATTCAGTATGGATTTAAGCCAAATTGAGCAAAATAAATGTGTTCTTATTCTTGTGCTACAAATAATTGGTTAGTGTCTGTCAAATAAAAAATAAAATAAAAAAGGTGTGAAAACATCCTAATCAAAACAGAACGTGTTACTGCTTACAAACAGATAAAAAAAAAAAAAAAAAAAAAAACATTAAGCTTTAGCATAAAAGCATATAAACTCGTGTTAGACAAATTACACCAATCGAATTGTTGGAAAGCGAACAGTTACTGTAATTGTGCTTATTTTACCTGCTTCAAGTGTTTTTTCAACTCGGTGACTTCTGGCTCAGGCAAAGGTGGAAGAATTTCTGCATTGTTGGGAGCAATGACCTGTGATAATACAGCATACACTGATAATATGTAATGGGTAATTAAAACAGCAGATGGATATGCAGTACTGTGACCGCGCTGTCAGAATGAATGACTTATCTGAAGCAGATTGCTGACCTTGTTACAATCCAGATCCACCAGCCAAACATCATCAGGCATCTTAAAGTCTGATTTATAAAGGAAGAAGCTGGCAGGCACGCCGATAATGTATGGTGTTGGTGCTAACAGGAGCTGGAAAGCAGTTGAGACGGAGAGAAAAAGAGATGTACTGCAGTATATGATAGAAATGTATGCACACTATATTAAAGCAGTGGTGGTTTACTACATTTTCACTGCATGTTACGGTACCTGTTCGGCTGAAGCCATGCAGGTGGGCAGTAAAGGGATGACAGGGAACATGTACTCCAAAGGATAGATCATGGCCACAAAAGCCATCACACTCATCGAGAGAGCGTTGTAATCCCGAGACTGAAGTACCACCTACAAATAAAGGGTAGGAGAAGAGTATGATTTTTTTGGTTTTTTTATTCTGTGGAATGGCAGATTTCAGATGACTGTAAATACAATTCCTAAGCAGTGGTTAAAGCAAGTAAAAAAAATTTTCCCTTAAAGTTGGAATGCAGGAAAAATGTGCAAGCACAAAGTGTCACGTTGTGATGTCTAGACGACTGGGTCAGAGCATCTCCAAAAAATCTCTTGAGGGGTGTTTCCTGGACTGCAGTGGTCAGTATCTATCAAAAGTCCTAAGAAGGAACAGTGGTGACCCAGTGACAGGGTCATGAGTAGCTAAGGCTCAATGATGCACGTGGGGAGCGAAGGCTGGTCCGTGTGGTCCGATACAACAGACGAGCTCTTGTAGCTCACACTGCTGAAGAATTTAATGCTGTGACTGTTTTGGCAGTAAAAGTAGACCAATTCAATATTAGGCAGGTGGTCACAATGTTTTCATTTTTAATTCCTAAAATCCCTCCTGAGTTTCACTGAGGAGATCAAGCGACATGAGAATGCAATAAAAAGGTTTTGTTTTTCGGTGTGGAATGTCTTCCGCATGTTACTAGTGAGAAGCTATACCGTTTGAGTGTTGTGTTTCACCCCTTCAACGACGTTTTTACTTGTGTGAAATATACTGCATCGGATCATATTCGGTTCTGACGCTGAATTCTTCAAACGCGATCCCGAGTTGATTGTTTTCCATTCAAAATGGCGCAAGAGAAATGAAATGGTTTTGCTTTTCATTGACAGAAATACAAAGTGAAGCCGTTTTTGCATTGTTATTTCATGTTATTTGATCGGTGGGCCTGCTTTTGTGTTGGCACAGAATGTTCTCCATCAATGTGACGTGGCTTAATTTTGTTTTCAAGTCAGAAGCTGTATAATCCCAGTGAAACAAAAGGTAACCCAATTTCCAAAAGTACAGTACAACCCTCATAACAGTCTAAATAAGTGCTGCTGCTATTCATCTCATTTACATAAACATGGTTATTAAGCTAGAAAACAGACTGTGAGCTGCTTTATACCTTGTGTTCAAGCAGGATGCAGCTGAGCACCTGCAGGCACGCATCCACCCCCAGCAGCTCCAAGGGCAGATGCAGTGGGAAGTCCACGAGGCAGAACCGGGACGAGTCGGGCAGGGCGAAAGTAAGCGCCGGCTGCAGGTCTGGAGGCAGCACTTCCACGTCGACACGTCGCACGCCTGCCATCGGCACCGGAGAGTGCAGCAGCCTGTACACCCACGATTCCACTTCCCTCAGGTCATGGAGTAGCTGAGTACCTTTCTCCTTCTCCTCGACAGAAAGAGCGCCAGCCAACACGCGCCACATGGCATCCCTGGAGGATGAACACACACAGAGATACATAAATATTTTGAGTATGAGCATGTGCATAAATTCATATGCAAAGTCTGCTACATAAAAAAAAAAAAAAAAAAAAAAAAAAAAAAAAAGTACAATTCATCATGGAGTTCCTCAGACATAATTCAACTAGGAAATTCAACTGGAACAATTCTGGACAGCCCTGTTGCCATTGTTATAATCCACACTGCAGCACTGTAGGTTTATGTTTACCCGGGATGATGACAGGGACATCGTTTCATCACACATCACTGCCTACACTACACACAATTCACAAGTGTTTGCACCCAAGAGCCTGGAAAGGTGATGACACTGCAGTAAGCAGGAATGAAAATAGGATCATTAGTTCCAACGCCATGTGACACGTGGCAACCTGTAGACTACTTTACCCATCCTCAACTCATCTTTCGCTTCCTCGGTCTATCTGATATACAGTGGGTACGGAAAGTATTCAGACCCCCTTAAATTTTTCACTATTTTTTATTTTGCAGCCATTTGCTAAAATCATTTAAGTTCATTTATTTTCCTCATGAATGTACACATAGCACCCTATATTGGCAGAAAAACACAGAATTGTTGACACTGTTGCAGATTTATTAAAAAAGAAAAACTGAAATATCACATGGTCCTAAGTATTCAGACCCTTTGCTCAGTATTTAGTAGAAGCCCCCTTTTGATCTAATACAGCCAGAAGTCTTTTTGGGAAAGATGCAACAAGTCTTTCACACCTGGATTTGGGGATCCTCTGCCATTCCTCCTTGCAGATCCTCTCCAGTTCTGTCAGGTTGGACGGTAAACGTTGGTGGACAGCTATTTTTAGGTCTCTCCAGAGATGCTCAATTGGGTTTAAGTCATTGCTCTGGCTGGGCCATTCAAGAACAGTCACGGAGTTGTTGTGAAGCCACTCCATCGTTATTTTAGCTGTGTGCTTAGGGTCATTGTCTTGTTGGAAGGTAAACCTTCAGCCCAGTCTGAGGTCCAAAGCACTCTGGAGAAGGTTTTCGTCCAGGATATCCCTGTGCTTGGCCGCATTCATCTTTCCGTTGATTGCAACCAGTCGTCCTGTCCCTGCAGCTGAAAAACGCCCCCACAGCATGATGCTGCCACCACCATGCTTCACTGTTGAGACTGTACTGAACAGGTGATGAGCAGTGCCTGGTTTTCTCCACACATACCGCTTAGAATTAAGGCCAAAAAGTTCTATCTTGGTCTCATCAGACCAGAGAATCTTATTTCTCACCATCTTGGAGAACTCCATGCGGGTTTTCATGTGTCCTGCACTGAGGAGAGGCTTCCGTCGGGCCACTCTGCTATAAAGCCCCACTGGTGAAGGGCTGCAGTGATAGTTGACTTTCTACAACTTTCTCCCATCTCCCGACTGCATCTCTGGAGCTCAGCCACAGTGATCTTTGGGTTCTTCTTTACCTCTCTCACCAAGGCTCTTCTCCCCCGATAGCTCAGTTTGGCCGGTCGGCCAGCTCTAGGAATGGTTCTGGTCGTCCCAAACGTCTTCCATTTGAGGATTATGGAGGCCACTGTGCTCTTAGGAACCTTAAGTGCAGCAGAAATTTTTTTGGAACCTTGGCCAGATCTGTGCCTTGCCACAATTCTGTCTCTGAGCTCTTCAGGCAGTTCCTTTGACCTTAATGATTCTCATTTGCTCTGACATGCATTGTGATCTGTAAGGTCTTATATAAACAGGTGTGTGGCTTTCCTAATCAAGTCCAATCAGTATAATCAAAAATTTCTGGACTCAAATGAAGGTGTAGAACCATCTCAAGGATGATTAGAAGAAATGGAGAGCACCTGAGTTAAATATATGAGTGTCACAGCAAAGGGTCTGAATACTTAGGACCATGTGATATTTCAGTTTTTCTTTTTTAATAAATCTGCAAAAAGGTCAACAATTCTGTGTTTTTCTGTCAGTATGGGGTGCTATGTGTACATTCATGAGGAAAATAAATGAACTTAAATGATTTTAGCAAATGGCTGCAATATAACAAAGAGTGAAAAATTTAAGTGGGTCTGAATACTTTCCGTACCCACTGTACATAGGCCATTAACAGCTAGTCAGGTTTCCTGCTCTAAACACTATTACTTTCCTCAAGGGAGGAAAAAAAGGAGTAAAGTAATAATAATAATAATAATAATAATAATAATAATTATAATAAAAAAAAGACATTTAAGAATGTCAGGATATGGTGAGATATGTGTATCGTCCGGAAATTGTCAACGTTGGCATCTGTGAATGATCATGAGGTCCTCTAACCCTTTATAGTAATCTACTAAAGTGGCTGGGATTCAGAATTAACAGTAAAACCCAGTGGCATCTGGCAGCTAAGACTGAGGATTAGGGCACTAATCAGTTTAAAGCAAGCACACTTTGTGAAGTTTATTCAAGTCCTACAGTAAACAACTCAAGAACCATTAACTCATACAACTTCCCACTACTTTGTGAATGTATATATACACAGCTGTGTAAACGGTAGCAGGTTAGACCAGGGGTCCCCAAACTACGACCTGCCCCCGAATTTGGAATGGCCCTCTAAACAATGGAATTTTAATTAAAAAAAATTAAATAAAAATGTTTTACTTATACAATATATATGAATTTGACAATAAAGGTTGGCTTTACTAACATTTCTATTAGTTATTATTAGAGGTCGAGGTACCGATCGTTGGAACTTTCAGCAAAAATCCATACCGATAGTTTTTCCTGGCTTCCAGTCCGCTGTCATTACGAGAGCGGCCTCTAGAGGCGAATCACTGACGCCACGTGCTAATTTATTACTGACAATTTGATTTGTTAATTTATATATTTATACTTATTTCCTTTACCACATTTTAAAGATTCTGTACTTTTTTTGTGTACTAAATATCAGTACTATTTTACATGGGGAGTCATGTTTGTTTGTTTTTAATTGGTTGACCTCTAGTTAATAACACAGTCTAATTATTCATTAGATTCACCCACAAAGTTTATTTTCAATAGCAATGAATATAAAAAAAAAAAAAAACAGGTCACTATGATGGTAATAATGATCATTTTATAGGCTATAAATCTTTTACGGTGCATAACAAAAACTAATCTAGCATTAGGAGGCATAATAAATCATCTAAAATCATAAAAAAAATGATTTTGTAGCCCTCACAGAAAAAAAGTTTGGGGAGCCCTAGATTAGACCGAGGTCACACACTCGTTATAATGTTGATAATGACATATTTGTCATTATCAACCTAATGAACCCTGTTTTATACTCAGCGCTGAAAAACTATTTTCCTTGAGAGAAATCCGAGCATTCGTGTGGGCTGTAGTCTGGGTAGAGAAAGGGGAAGTGTGTCTTCTATGACAGGACAGCAAGAAGGCCATAATTTTCTTGTGTAAAAGCCTCCCACCTCCTGCAGCCGGTGCCCGAGTAGAGTCAGCAACCTCAATCTGTTAAAAAGTCTGCTTCAGCTGTCTCATTCTTACATAAGCACTTCATACACTACACAAGCAATTTCTCGTTTAGTCCTTTTGTTTTCTATACTTCTGACAGCTCTTACTATCTCCCTCTCCGTCCATCTTTCTCTCCCCAGCATTTCTTGCTCGCACAACCCCGGTCTTCTTCTTTTTTTTTTTTTTATCTCATGCATCTTTATCTTTTCTCAACCCACTTTTTTTTTTTTTTTTTTTATCCCAGTCAATTATTTGGGTTTCTACGCTGGAATGTGACAACCGACAAACAACTGCTGCTAATAAAATACTGCAGAGTCACACAGTGCTGTTGCCAGAACCCTCTGGACACTGCTATCGACGTGTTACAATTCTAAATGTAGACATTACAGCTTTGGTCTGACTTTGATCATGTTTAAAAAAAAAAATAAAAATAAAAAATAAAATAAAAATCAACCCCCAAAAACAAGACGGTGTTCCTCCTGTGAAGCAAATCTAAGTTGTAGTTTTGATTTCGTGGGCACGGTGAAACAACCCACATGCATGTGTAATGTGCTCACTGAAACGCCGTGCTGGAACTGAGTCAAAATCGCACTTTCCCTGCCAGGATGATGCTGAGCTGGGAGAGAGCGTGCTTGAGTCAGAACTGCCCTTTGGAGGTGGTCATTGCACAATCTGTATACTACTGAACTCCCACAAATGTGCTGTGACCGGTAGGCGATTCAAATCTCAACGCAAAACATGAATTCTGTTTGCCTGAGAAACAAAAATCGACTCCAATAATGTTTGCAGAAACTGACCTGACTGGAAATCCTGGACAAGGATCGCACAGAGCTACACACAGTCACAGCTAAAAACATATTCACTTCTCCCTTGTTAATTAATTAAAGAGGAACGATTATTCACGGCTAATTGCGGTATAATATTTTTAAACCCAGCAGATAGAGATAATGATTTTGGCTCTTTGGCAATAATCTGGCCTTTAACTAGGTCCTGAGCGATGATGCCGATCGTAAAATCACTATCACTAAAGGACGACACTGCTGGGGTTTACGTTTCATTTCCAACCTTGAAAACCTAGTCTGCTTCAAAGTGCAGTTTTTTTAAGCAGGGATGAGGTTACGCGAATGCCCTCAGCCGGCCAGTACCAGAGATTTACACAATTATTTGTCCCCTCGGTGCAAATTCAGGTTTCAGACTATAGTTGATTGGTCAGATTTACTCCCCATTCTCCGAGAGCAAATCTAAAGAATTTGGCAGGACAAAAGAAAATCGAGGCCTGAACCCGCAACTGAAACTTGTCACGAAGGCTGTTGCTAGGTAACGACGAAAGGGAAAAAGAAATAAATAAAAAAAACTCTTGGAGAAAATGAAAAGGGTGGGAGCCATCACTCACAAGCCGTATTGATCTGAATGAGACTGCTAAAGCGCTCGTGAAGATTTGTTTAACGATGGCGCTTAAGGAGTGAGCAGTCACTGCGGCCTGTCGTCGCAACATAAGCCCATTGTCACAAACACACAGCAAGCGACTTGCATAACTGTCCTATGGAGAGAACGAGATTATCATAATAATCATCCTCCTCCTCCTGCTCCTCCTCCTCCTCTCCCCCTCAATCTCACCCTTTCACTCAGAAACACTCTCGCACAAAACCCCATGCAATTCATTTACTTTACACAACGAAGGATGCCAGGAAAATTCTTGAAAAGCACAAAAACTTTCTTTAATAAAACACTACCTGTTACTTTGCTTTAGAACATGCCAAATAATTGATGCCCTCTTATTTGGCATGCTACCTGAACAAACGAGTGTGATTATAACAGATATGCAAAAATAAATTCAGAATGAGGACATGGAGGACAAGGTTCAAAATCTTCACCCTCCAAAACAGTAACCTCAGGTTATACTCAGGTTGTACTAATATACTTTTGTCCACATAGTCCTTCCACTGACTATAAGGACATTAGTCAATCACACAGACCGGTGCTCATGATATTTCTCACTCTCACAGTGTTTGTAATGTTTTTATGGTTTTTGAAGCACACTCTTGTTGCCACCCAAATGAGAACAGGTTCCACTTTTGAGTCTGGTTCCTTCCAAGGCATCTTTCTCCTACCATCTCAGGCAGTTTTTCCCTTTGCCATAGTTGCCCCATGTTTGCTTACCGGGGATAAATACACAATTTTTAAATACACAAACAGGTTGTTAGCAAATTACCTTAACCAAGCCCCAGATTCAAGAAATCGTTAAAGTTGCACTTCCCCATAGCTGAAAAAATAAAACCGTTTTACGTCTGTGGTACAAACCAAGAGAGATTTACGCTAATAACAGAAAGCTGATTGGCTGTTGCATGTTGGTTTCATTTGTAGTCGTAAAACAGCTTATTATATTTGGGTTAGCGGGGAAAAAAAAAAAAAGAACTGCAACGCCACGGAAACTAACAAACAAAAACATTCTGCAGTGCTGCAGGAGCATTGCAAAGAGCGTTACAGGTAGCGCAAAATTAAAATTAGGACCCGTTTCAAATGATTTTAGACCTAAAACAGGCTTTCTAAAGCCAAAAATTTAAATTTTTATATTTTTTACTTTTTACATTTGTATTTTTTTTTACATTGATCTATTTATTTTATAATTGATTTTTTTTAAAAGACGCATTAAGACCCCATGGAAACCCTATTTAGCATTATACATGACAGCTTTCCAAAATTTTTTTAGCTTTCTATCCCTTAACAGAGACAAAAAAAAATTACAATAAAAATAAATAAATAAATAAATAAATAAATCACATTCTACTAAGTAAATTCAGAATACTGATACGAACAGGAGTGTGCACTCACCGCTGGTTACACTTGGTAGTGCCAGCCCTCTGGATGAGTCTGTGGCTGCAGCAGTCCACCATGCGTTTGAGGATGTACAGACACTCCCTAAAAGTGGAGAAAAACGGGTAGTGGCTCAGGATGCACAGTGATGTCAGCATGCTGTTGCGATTCCTTGCTGATGCCGTGGTGCTGCGTTTGGGACGGGGTGACCGTCCAGCGCCCGGCTCTGGCACTTTATCGCCTGCAACGGGTGCTGAGTGGTCACCCGAGAGAGACAAGGTGGAGGGGTCACATTTCTCAGTGGCCTCGATGGCAGGGTCTGTCTGTAGAGGCTTGTCTGGAAAAATAAATGGGAAAAAATTACAATGAATAAATGTCTTTAAGAGGACAAGTCCAGGCTAAAATCAACCCAAAAAAAGACAATGTCTGACCAAAGGACAAACACTTTTAGGCTATGTGTGTGGGATAGAGGTCGACCAATTAATCAGTATCAGTGATTAATCGGCACTGATAGTTGATTGCTGGAACTATCTGCAAAAATCCATACTGATGGTTTTCCCGGATTCTGGTCTGCTGTCATTACGAGACCGGCCTCTAGAGGCAAAACTCAGTGTTGTTTGTTTTTACAGGCGGAACTGTATGATGCATGGAAAGCGCAATATTTATTATTTATACATTTTTTATTATATTTATTATTTAATATATTCATATTTTTTTCTTTGAACACATTTCCATGATTTAGTTAATTTTAGTACAAGTACGATTCAACCTAGCATACCGGCATCTGTAAAATCCTTCACTTAGAGACGTTGTGGACGATTATATCGACTTTGTTGCGTGTTACGAAAAGGACAATAAATGCAGTGAACCTACTATTATGAATAAACTCCTGTAGATGATTTTTTAACGAGTAAATGAACTAAACGTGAATTTGAAAAGACGCAGAGGGACTTGCTGACCTTTGCATTCTGAACGTGAGCGATGGTGGCCTCGTTGGAAGGAGCGATAAAAGTTGAGGCAGATGCCGTAGCGCGTGATGCCCGAGTCCTTATCGGTGAGCGTAAAGACGAACGATGAATCGTCGCGGAGGCTGACGCGGCGCTGTCGCACACTCAAACAGCCTTCTGGTTGGCAAAAGAAGACCACATCTGGGGGCAGAGGGAACTCTGGATGGTCCTCCAGTGGGTAGCGCCTCAATAGCTGGGGCGTTTGGGCCACACTCTCGCTACTGGGCTGCCTGAAGGGAGGAAAGAAAAGAGAAGTGTGATGGACATGCCAGTTATAAAACACTTCAAAGCTTCATTAAATATCCTGAGGGCCAGATGTCTAGACAGGACATTACTCTTTAACTGAGCTGCCATTAGACAAAATCTGTTAGAAAAAATTCAAACAAATATAGAATTGAATTTTGTTTTCCTGTGAAAAGACGTTTACAACATTGTTTGACTCAATATGCGGAATTAAAACGACGCTTACTGATCAAAATACAATCCCAATTCAGAATGTAAATAAAGATTTCATTAACCTATATTTTATTCACAATAGAACATATCGAATGTTTAAACTGAGGATATGCATCATTCTAAAATAAAATGTCATTTTCAATGATGAGATTTGCAAATCTCTGCATTCTGTTTTTATTTACATTCTACATGGTATCCCAAATTTAGGGATTGGGGTTATACAAACACATGAACTGTGAGAATTCTCAGCAGCGGCCGCCCCCTTTAATTTCTCCGACTGAACATTCCAACCTGGCACACACCTCAGGCAAACACCTTGTATACACTCCCACTGCTGCATGCTTACTGACTAACAACACACCCAGTCTACACACACACACACACACACACACACACACACACACACACACACCAGATACAAGTCACTAAGAACCAGTGCACCTAGCAAACCAGATTAAGGTACATAAAATACACACGGGTACGCAAGTACACACAAAGGCACACACGCTTGCTCGGACACGTATTCTTACCTGGCTCCGACTACCACCAGGTAGTCCAGGAGGCGCTGACAGGGTTTCTTTTTCTCCATCTCTGAAAGTTCAGGATGTTTAAGTCATGGCAACCACGAGTTTCATAAGCTCTCAGCACGAACGCTGTCCAATCAGGATGCAGTTAGAAGCAGGTAGATCTAGCAAGGCAGGAGCCAATCATTGTGTTCGGAGCCATACAGGGAGCGAAGGTCTACCTGGAAGCACAGAAATACAAGATGGTGATTTTAATATGTCCTGGTTACTGCAGCAGCTGGATTCTGTGTTCCTACACATTTTGCATTTTGAAATTTCATACTTTTCCAGACTCAAATACACAAACTTCCTTATATATTTTTTTTTAAACCATGTTATAAGACATTAAACCACATTTGCTGCACAGCATTTTATTATAACTGCAAACCTAAAACATTGGTCATCATCAATGGTCAACTGTTAAACCTTCAAATCTCCAGCAACAGAACATGCTGCATGTGCAACTCACCAAGAAACTACAAGACGGAACTAAAGTCCATTAACAAAAACACCTTTTGGCCATGTCCACACTAATACGTTTTCAATGCATATTTTTCATCCCCATTTTGGCCTTTGGTCCGCACTGGAATGGCGTCTTCGGTCAAAGAAAACGTAGCTTTAATTCAAAACGCTCCCTAAAGTGGATAAACATCAAAAGCTTAAAAAAAAAAAAAAAACACAAAAAAAAAAAAACACAAAGATGCGTTTTTGGTCATTGCCGTGATGTTTTAAAGAGCCGGGAAAGAAGCGTTTTCAGACCTTTCAGTGTGGACGAGCAACTTTTGGGAAATGACTGCAAGTGAAAGTGTGAAGGTGCAGCGTTTTTTAGATGAAAACACCGGATTAGAGTAGATGTAGCCTGAGCACTGGGTCAATCCTGTACTCCTGTATTTTAACTTCTCCTTTAAGTTTCCTCTGGGTGCTCTGGTGTCCTCTAATCTCTCTGCAAAAATAAAAATAAAAAATCGAGTGTGCAAATGCTGGTGAATGGACTGGTGAATCCCTCCTGTCTCACACCCGTACCCAGTGTGAGCCCTGACCAGCATAAAGATGATGTTGACTATGAGGCAAAAAAGAAAGTGAAATCCGAACACTTGTGCTGACCGTATGCGGTGAACATCTCCAATTCGCTCAAATGTATTTTATTCTTCTGCAATGAATGTAAACGCGCACACAAAAAGCTATTTGTCCTATTCAACACAAAATCCATCTGCCTCCAATCCAAACCAAATAAGCTCACACTATCAAACAACAGTCCCTTTTCAGTAAAAAGAAAGAAACCATTAAAACCCCTATTTACTGGTATAACCAGCATTTTATCGTGTCTACAATTGAGACCTGTTTGCTTTTGGATTTCCGACGCACTGCTTTTCAGCAAGGACAAAGACCATGAAAACGACAAAAGAACCCGAGGTCACGAGGTCTGGTGTACGTCTGGCTGTGGCGTGCGGTGAATCGTAAACTCGTAGAGTAAACATACGGCCTCCTGAATATATACGCCGAAGTTATATTAATGTTTAGAAATGTTGGGTGGTTGTTTGACAGATACATCAGTTGATATGTTGGGCTTTTGAACATCACTAGACCTTTGTCTAGAAGAAAGGCATATAAGCTGAAGCTGTGTGTATAAACTTAAATCATTTTCTATTTTTACACTTAATTTAGGTCATTACTCACTTGCACACTTTCAGTTAACTGCTTTATCATGATTAAGGTTGTGGTGATTGTGTGCCCTGGAAAACCCTGAGTCTGGGTCATGATTTTGGGATGCGAGAGAAAAGGAAAAGAAGGACCCAAAAGGTACACCTTAATGTACCCAGGAAGAACATTACAATGCACTACTCATTAATATCTTCACTTCAATTGGAGATGGTTCCACACGAACAGCCTACAGGTCCATGAAGTTAACGAGCAACTCATGAACTATGAGGATGGATTTGGACTGTAATTTATGTAAACATGATGGCTGCAGTTTGTCAGGACTACAGTGTGCATGGACAGTTCTGCATTCGAGCGCTCGTCACTGAACAGTTCACGCCAACACTGATGAGACTGTAATGAATGGACATTCGAGATGAGGATGGGTTTCCATTTGAGTCTGGTTCGTCTCAAGGTTTCTTTATCATACCTTCTCAGGGAGGTTTTTCTTGCCACCGTCATCACTGGTTCAGTCAATAGGGATAAACTCGTAGGCAATAAACTCGTACAAGTAGTCCCCGAGTTACAATGGGTCGATTTAGGATTTTTCAATCTTGCAATACGTATAAAAAAAAAGAAAAATCGTACAAATAATTAGATTTTCGGGCTGCATTTCAATTTGCAAAATACCTTGCTTTCGCTGGCGGTCGACAGTAGACAAATTGTCTCGGTGTTAAAGGGCATATTCTTTTCAAAGTCCAATTCTAGCTCTCGTCTCTCTCCTTTTTATTTGCATATCCAGAAACTGAAACAGAGTTCGTCCGGCTCTAACCTCCACTCGCTCGCTCGCTGCCACGTACATGTATACTGTAAACGTAAAAAATATTACGGTAGTTTGAATTGCTCCGTTTTGCTAAATGACGTATTGTAATTTGTTAAATTGATTGCGTCTTTGTAAAACATCTCCATCTTACCTTCAGATTAAAATTTTATGTCGTGTTAAAAACTTTATACACATAATGTAATATCTGCCTGCAATTCTACTGCTCACGTGGTCAAATTTGCAAATTAAACAAAATTCGACATCACAATAGAAGTGCAATCTATTGGACTGGGAGTCACTGAATCCCGATTCCAGAGAAATACTTTTGTAGAAGAAAACCGACTGATAGAGCAGTTATCTCTACAAGCCATTAGATTTGAAAAGAATGACGCTTTCGTTTTTTTCCACCCTGCGATCTTAAGGCGTTTAATTTTTTAACACCATTTCAGTATCAAATACTATACTCATGGCAGGCCATATTCAAGGCTGTAAATAATAGATGAACAAAAATAAATAGATGGGCATCAAAACCGGGAGACGAAACTAAACAGGCAAACACAATAAACACAATGAATTGCAGACATTTTAAAACAGTAAAACTATTTGTTTTCAAATTATTTTAAAGTCATTTCCACCAGCAAATGAAAAATCTAAAGTATTATAACACCTGACTTTTCAAAGCCATATGTGGTTCTTCGCCCAAATGCTACCACGATGTTGTATGGGATTTCGATGGAGTCGTGTCGAGTCACGTAGGATTTAGTGTCATTTTAACCACATACAGTGAAACGAAACAACGATTCCCCAAGACCAAAGTGCTACAGCAAACAACAAATTAACACAGAAGTACACACAACTCTAAACTAATAACACAAAGTGCACATGTGCAACATTTAGTGCAAACAAGGAGAAGGGAGGGAAGGGGGGGGGGGGATGAGACAACATGAGACAAGGAAGAACAGTAACAGCAGCACCGACCGGTACAGTAGGTTGTGCAAGTGGATTGTCCATATACAGTATGAAGGTTGTGTGTAACAAGGATGCGGTAGCATTGCATTTTCCGTTTACGTGAACTCATGAACTGAACTAACTCAACACCATGCCCCCAGTGTATGAAGCGAGCTCTATTAAATTTGGGTTTGCAAGTGTTGAAAACCTTTGGTGGCCTGCTATAGACCTTCTTTGGGATGAACTGGAACTGTACCACAGGTCTCCTCACCCTACATTACTGACTCTATTAACACCTTTGTGGCTGAATGAGCACAAATCTACACAAGCACTCTCCGAAATCTAGTGGAACGTCTTCCCAGAAGGTTATTAAAACAGCGAATGGGGATTCAATGGGATGGGATTCTTAAATAGCACGAATCTTATGGCCCACAAACTTTTGTTCATGGAGTGCATATTAATAAAGTAATATATTTGCGATGATACAGTTGATGATAAATATGTGTGAGGAGAACGTTTCAGACATGCAGAGTGTTAGTTCCTGGAAGTCTAAACCCTTGTGATCACTCCACATATCTGTAAAGGCCAATTGCTTTTTTTTTTTTTTTTTCTTCTATTGCTCATCCCAAGAATTCTCTATGCCGCTGCTTACTTTGAAAATGAAGCACTAAATTTGTTGGACCATAAGCTATTAATATGGTTGATATGTTTTTTGGGAAGGATTTAGATTAAGCAAAGACAATTGTGTCCATTCCCTTGCAAAAGCATTACGAGGTTGGACACTGATGTGCACAGACCTGTATAAATTGTGTGCATCCACCTTTTGGGTCTAAATAAACGTAAGACGTAGATTAGTTGAGACGCCAACAGATGGCAGCACAAGGATTCATGCACAGTCACAGGGAGCACCGACCTTTATAAGTCAGTGTGACCAAGGACATCGTCCTGTGTACATCGGGAGCTGTGCAACCGGTGCTTTTCTTGCTTTTTCGTTCCTGCAGACTCCCCCCATTTCCTGAAGATAAAGATCCAGCACAAGTTCGCCTTTTTTGACATCACTGCGGAGATCCAGCGCAAATAGCAGAAGGTGATTGGAGTGCTTCGAAAATACGAATTCCAGGACACATTTTAGAAGTGGCAGGCAGGAACGCTGGGAGAGCTGTATTGCTGTGTAAGGGGACGATTCTCATGGTGATGGTGTGTAAATGTAGATAAATAAAGTACGTTATCGTAAACAGAGCAGGTCTCGAAACCTTTTGATAACCTGACCATCATACGAAAGTGTTTCACCCATTTTTAGGCCGTATAGTTTATAAGTTGATAAAATAACCAAACCAATAATATTATTATTAATAATATCAAGTGGGCAAACACATTTCCATGCATCTCCCATGATCCAACTGTGTCAGTGTTTGCAGACTACTCCACGCACCCACAGAAGTCTGAACCATCCCTCTGGTATACTCACGACACAGTTCTTGTGTTTCACGGCTTCAATTCTTTCCTTCATTCCAAGGTCCCTGACAAGCCTCTGCATTATGCAATCCTATATTGAGTTAAAAAGGCTCAGGGCCTCAGGAAACATCTGACTGGCTGCTGCAACAAAGCAGCATAGCGACTGCACTGAAATCCTCACTCTCAGCTACAAACTCCATCAGCTTTATGCAATACCTGAGAAAAACACTGCTATGAATTCGGAGGTTGTGCTACTAGCTCAGGCAATTAAGACAGACCTGTTAGACGTAATATAATGACTGAACACATCCTAATTAATACAAACTAAAAAAAATTAAAAATAACAAAAAAAAGGTCCAAACTGGAAACAAATGAGCATGGCGTAATTAAGCTGCATGCTATGTCAAGTGAAAAAATGACACTGCCTATTTAAAATTAATCTTCCTGCAAGATGCAGAACTTCAAGAACATCCAGGCTGTCCCTGTTTTATGGTCTATATTAGGGGTGTGATGGTGCACGTGTTTGTACCGATCCGTTTCGTTACAGGGATTTTGGTACGGTGCACATGTGTAGCAAATGCAATCCTTTATATGTGCAGAACATGGTTAAAATCTGAGTTCCCCCACAAACGTATTCAATGGCGTACCACAGGTTTGTTTACTCTCCACCTCGCACTTTGACCACTTTATTTATTTGTTATCAAAAAAAACATGCACAACAATGCCAGGGGTATATTAAAAAAAAAAATGTTTTAAATGCATCGATAAATAAATAAATAGAAACTAGAGTTAGCGCAGTGTCACTGTGGCTACTCACCCCGTACAGGAAATACAACTGTAGTGCAGTGTTCTGCGTTTTATGTTAAGAATTTCTCTTAAAAAGAGCAAAACCTGCCAATATCGACAGAGTGAATGAATGAAGAATGAAAGAAATGAAGACATTCCTAAAGTATGCTGAAATAAGTAGAACAGTTAAGTAGATCATATCTTTAGAAAATTAATTATTAAATGTAACACACACACACGCATCTGTATTACCCAAATGTGGTCTAACAAATGTAACCCATTTAATTTTCCCATTTATTCAATTTGATTAATTTAATTTGTGCCAATTCAATTAATTACTCAATTTATTAAATATAATAAAAAAAGTGTTTTGCAATAATTAGATTTATTCCATTTTAATCTTATCTACTTTATTTTTTCTAAAACATTTCATATATTATTTAACCAAGCAGGCACTTTATTTATAATTGCTTTCTTAAAAAAGATAAACTGTTGATCACAAATGTTAAAAATAATAAACTGCGTTCATAAAAGACGACATGCAATTTTATGTTTTGCATTTCTTCCTTCTAACTGTGTCGAAAATGAACCGAACCGTGACTTGAAAACTGAGATACGTACCGAACAGTGAATTTTGTGTAACGTTACACCGCTAGGATATATTCATTTCCTAATGTTTAAGGTCCTTGTGCTTGGCGAGATTAAGCTCTTATAACAAGTACGTTTCAACACCAGGCACAAAACTTTACGGATTGGGAAAGACTTCAGTAACCCGAGAGATTTTGCAGTGGTGAGTCAAACGCAATATTTCAGCAACACCCTGAAACAGAAGTGCTATTCAGTTCTGAAAAAGCTGCTTGTTTACATATGGATTCTGTTTTTGAGACAGGATGTAATTGCGAATTTGAAGGTTAAGTGCCAACAGACCGCCGATGGCAATTTTACCATTAGTAGCCCAATGCCTTACCGCTGCAATTTACCAGTCTATTTGCACTGAATGGTCTATCTATTCATTTCTAATTGGGTAAAGCATGTGTAAAAGTAATTTGCTGCCAGACTTTCAAATTGGATGCACTTGTTACTCCTAGTATTGAGAGAAATCTGCAAAAACTCCGATATGGACACATGTAGTCTGGTTATGGCACACGTTTTGCACAAATTTGGTCCTGGCATAGTCAGCGTATAGTGCAGTCATCGAGTCTCCCTCAAGCCTGTCCGGGAGAAAGCATCAATTCTGCTCTCTGAATGTCACACACACTCCTTGCAGGCCTTTACTTAGTGATTACTAGGCAAACTCTTCTGCTGTAAAGGTGAATCTTACTTTCTCATTCCACCTACCGTGCCAAAAATATCACTGTGGAAGAGGAGAAGGAGGGGGAAAGGGACCTGCATGCAGCGTGCTGGCCTCAGGAATGATTTGTAATGCATCAATAAAACCAATCCAACTTCTAGCTTTATAATGTTTCAGGGCCTCTTGAATTGTGGCAGTGCATTTGTGAATTACGAGCTGCAAAAATCCAAAAACATCAGGATGCTTTATAAAAAAATAAAATAAAAAAAGAGTGCAAAAAGTGCCTTAAATGGGGGTTGGGAAATAGTCTCCATTTTCCAATTCCTTAAGGCTCATATGACACCATACATTTTTATTTTGTCATGGAGGTAAATTCTAGCATGAAATAAGCCTCAGTGAAGTTTGATGGTGTTTTTGATAACTGAAGCACAACAAGCACAACTGGTTGGAACACTTGTTTGTCACTGTGGTTATAACTTGATGCTAAAAATGCGTGCGTCAAAATGTCATTTGCTGTATTTAAAAAAAAAAAAAAAAAAAAAAAAAAAAAAAAAAAAAAGAATGGAACGAGCACTGGCTATACAGTGCGTCAGCCTCTTTGTGTTCGATTCAGCAGCTTGCTCAATTGTGGAGTATGGAACAGGTCCAGAGACACGAGAGGCTCCACATGCGAGAACATGACGTCACGATTTTGCGTCCATGTTTGCCCCTGTGTGCACAGGTCTAACCCTGCATACACGGTAATGAGATTTGAAGCTGCCCTGTTTTTTTTTTCTTTTTCTTTTTCTTCCCACAGATGCAGCTGCGAATGTATTTGTGAGCAGGCAATTCATGGGGTGAAATGGAGGAATGCAACTAACACCACTTGGGAATCGAAGACAATTTATCATTTTTCTGTACTACGGCTTTAAGTAATTTATGATCAGTGCACGACAATAGCGCTGGAGCAAAAAATGAGTTCTAAAAACAGTTATAAGGCACAAGGTTTATTTTGGATTCAGTAGAGCGTGTAATGGCTTAAAAACATGGATGTTTGTGTCGAATGATTTGGAGGGTTGGTATTGCGATGAGTTGAACTCATAACCTCAATTAGTGTTTTGTTTTTTTTATCAGGCAATGAGTTCATATGCAGAAAATAAGGGGTGGTGGGGGGGGGGGGGGTGTAGGCCTTTGTTCTGTAGTCTTTATCCATCCTATTATAGAGACATGTGAGGAAAACGTCAGGGCTGATTTATAATCAGAAAAACACAATCCGAATCCTCACATGGGGCTACTTACATAAGAAAAACACAAAAAAAGCTAAATAAATATGTATAATCCACACTTCCACCCTCGCTTGTGCCTCCTGCAGCGAGCAGACCATTAAAAAAATCATTCCGTGTTAAAAAGCTTCTTATGGATTTATATTCAAAACTTTAGGTCCAGAGCCTTCTGTCTGTGTGTGGTTAAACTTTTATGAGTCAGTGCATCAATGTCAAGCCACTGCCGGAATCACAAATAGAAAAAGACAATGGTGTTGCCGAGGCTTTCGAACGGATGCGTGTTGTGCGTTATTGATTTGTTTTTTCATTTGCTTACAAATTCCCCAGTTCAAAACATTGACATTAAGCATGCAATTAGACAGAAGGAAAAATAAATAAATAAACGAATGGGTAAAAGAATAAATCAAATATTACATAAATTACCCCCCCCCCCCCCCCCAAAAAAAAAAAAAAAAAAAAAAAAAACAGGAATAAGTCGTACATATTCATTAGACGTTTTCTCATTTAATGCAGTGTTTGAGCATCTGTAGTCACCAGTACAGAAAAAAGCAAATCGAGTTTTTATTTATTAAACAAACAAATAGATAAAAGCAAAAACAATTAATGAATTATAAACAAATAAAAAAAGACCCCTCAAAATTTGTTTTAATCCACCGTATTTTTCAGACTATAAGCCGCTAATTTTTTCCCACGTTTTTGAACCCCACGGCTTAAACAACGAGGTGGCTTATTTATTAATTTTTCCTGGTTTTTTTCGGGTTTCACACACTTCAAGCCAAAAAACTGAACGACATAACAATAGACCAATGAAGTTTCTGAACGTAAACGAAAAAAACCCCCACCTCACCTGTGTTCTGAGCTGCACGGCATCGTCAAAAGATAAACTCTCGAGACAAATAGTTGTGAAAGGAAGGAGGAAGACAGTGAACAATGACTTTCTTGGTAGGCTACTGTTTAGATACAAGCCGTTGTAACGCGTTGAGTCTGGGTGAAGGGAGAGCTCACTAACTCCAGTTGCAACGGAAATCATATAAGCACAGACAGGTTTCCAAAACTCGTGCTTTTTTATTTTTTTTATTGGTTAGTCAAAAAAACTTAGAAATGAGCATCAGAAAATAATAAGGACATATTCCTCGGTCTTGCACACAAGCAGTAATATCGGAAAAACGCAGTGCCACGCTATTCCCATAATATCCTAAAGGAAGCGCAACATTTCACCCGTTACACCATGTGTAACGTGTCTTTCGTTAAAGCCTGTGTAAAGTACATTAGTGTAGACACTAATGTACAGCTTATAGACAGGTGCGGCTTATTTATGTTAAAAATTAAAATATTTGTAAAATTCAGCCTTATATATGGGTGCGTTTTATAGTCCGGAAATTACGGTAATTTCTTTTTCGATCGTCATTAAATTACAGCGATATAATAATCAGCGAAAGTATTAGCTTTGACAATTTGTGGGCCTTTTTAATCTTTCTTTTTTTTCCTCCTAATAAATGTATAGGTAGTTAAATAAATGTTAAAGATATTTGTCTATGGTAAGACATTTTTATATCAGATTAATCACTCTCCGTTTACCAGTACAAAATGTGGGGGTCTGTGCGAGTCGAGACACGTGAGGTGAGGGAAAGCGTGTGGCTTTCAGAAGAATGTTGGTTAATAATTTCAACGTTTGTAATAACACCGGCACACATCGCTTTTTAAAAACATAAAAAAAAGTTTTGGTTTTTTTTAAACATTATAGCAGGGAGGAAAAGTTATTTCGACAACCATATTTTTGATCGAGAACTCGAAAGCATGCACAACGTTAAATTGTGGCAGGTCAGGGAAAGAAAAATATGAATGTCACTGCATATCCTGGCATTAACATCATAAACATCATAATATCATTATAATACTGTCATATCAAGCTATGTCTATCTGATATTGTGCAATGGTGTGTTTGTGTGGGGTGTGTGTGTGTGTGTGTGTGTGTGTGGGGGGGGGGGGGGGGGGGGGGGGTTGGTATGTGTCCTTAATGGACAGGAGACAACTATCTATTGTTCACAAATCCATAGAGCTAACTAACCTGACTGACATCTGCTCCTCCACCCAGAAAGACAAACAGCCTGTCTGCCTCAGACAAACACGGTGGCGGAAATGTTTAACAGCCAAACATTACGAGAAATTAATTGAAAAGTGAAGTAAGAAAAATAACACTCTGGAACCAATGCATCCGTTTTAATCCTGCAATCGTGTGTAAATCTGGTAAAAAAAAATTTTCCTTAAGAGATTATGAGGTTAATCAGACATTTCATTAATAGAAAACTGATACGGTGTTCAATAAGTGTCATGAGTTATATTAGATATTAGATATTACTTAGCAAAAAAAAAAACAAAAAAAAAAACCTGCAATCGTGTCAACACTGCATCATCTAATTCACTGCTGGGTCTGTGATCTTAAAGATCTGCGACAGATGGTGTAAGGCTTCAGCGATTAGTCTCAGAATGACCCTCATGGGATTGAGACCTCTGAAGCTGAAAAGACTAAAGTGCTGTGCTCTGTGTCAGGAACACCTGCTGCTTCGCACAGTGCTCGCAAACTTCCAAAATGTCAAGAGCAAACAAGCTGCACTAGGTTTCATATATGATATGATTACAGTAGAGACATGGCTGATGCTTTCGCACTCCTGGCCATCAGGTCCTCTGCAGGCATTCGGAGGTGCTGTGGAATCGGAGGAGCTGAGCTCAAAGGTCAACGTGGCAGGTTTTCCCACTTACTACTAAGAGAGTGGCGCGGCGCACCGTGGAGCCGAAAGGTTCTTAATTGCCTGAAGGGGCCACCAATTTTAGACACTTGAAAAGATAACTGCTGACAGAAAACTGCCTTTTAGGTCTCTGAAACACTGCCATGACTTTACATGCAACTTTACAAACTAGCGTTCAGCTGTGATCCAAACGTACACTGATTATTAGGAAGGTGGTCATGATGTTCTGTCCATTGTGTTGGTCCCTCTTTTGCTACAGGAGCTCGTCTGTTGGATCAGACCACACGGACCAGCCTTCGCTCATGACCCTGTCACCGGTTCATCACTGTTATTTCCTTGTACCTTTTTTTTGATAGATACTGACCACTGCAGACCAGGAACATCCCACAAAAGCTGCTGTTTTGGAGATGCTCTGAACCCAGTGATCAAGACATCACAAACCTGCTTCTAACACATCACCAT
Source organism: Silurus aristotelis (assembly GCF_946808225.1). Lineage (NCBI taxonomy): Eukaryota > Metazoa > Chordata > Actinopteri > Siluriformes > Siluridae > Silurus > Silurus aristotelis. Next base: position 6,163,951 of record NC_139582.1, on the reverse strand, counting down.
TGAGGACAAAATGTTCGCTTGCTGCGGAATGTATCCCACTCACTAACAGGTGCCATGATGAAGAGATATTCAGCGTTATTTAAACAATGCTTCGTTTTTAGACGCTGAAAACTGGACTTTTTATTTATACCCCTGTGCTGCTGCTGTGTTTCTGGCTGGGTGGAAAGAAATCACTGGTTTCTCTTTTAAATAGTGGCACCTTCACATGAGGGTGGATGCTCACAAGATCAGATTAAATGAATGTCTGTATTTGCTGAAATCTTCTGTGTGGAGACTCCCAAGTGGGAGTGTTTATTTAGAGCTAAAACTGCTGACTTAGGCTAAAAATGTGTGTTTACAAATGCTGCTATATAAGTGAAATACAGCACTTTGTTATATAAAAATAATCATCAACACGCCCAATTGCGATTTATTACAGAAATACAGTCGGCTATGTTGAATACAAATGAAGACCACTCCTAAAGAACTTCTGGCCTGAAAAACAGCCTTCAATTACCCTCACATCCGGTGAAATGTGTGCTGGGTCAAGGATTCTGGCTTTTTCAGGTTCACTGAACACAATCTTCTTGGTGTCGCTTTAATTAACACCACAATGGAGACGTTTTCCCTGAAGGCTTTTAATGATTCATTGCATAGGGCAATTCATGTGGCAAGTAAATGCATGACTGCCATCAACTGTCCTGCCCACCAGAGGCACATATGCTCAGCGAAACCCTGGGTGAGCTGTTCTCTCTGACGTGCATTCACAACGCCTGGGGACCTCAACGAGAACAGCCGACTTTTGCTTCCTCCACCAGAACAGCAAATTAAACGAGTACTGTCGATCAAAAAAAAAAAAAACATAACCCAGTACATATCGCTTTTATGGTTTCAGTCGACCAAACCAAAGGATACAAGTGCAGAGCCCTGAACCCAAAACCAAACTTCATTACTTTTAACTTAGCGTTGTTTTTTTTTCCTTCTACAGAACACCACACTAACTAATTTAATAGAAAGTAGCACAAACGCTGCTCGGATCATGAAGGAGAAGACAAATATCTGATGATGGCGCAGAGGAAGCAGATCGTGTGTTGACGTAAGCGGGATAATTAAGGATAAGGATCGGATGACTACCCCGGGGACAGTTTTATTACATGTACGTTTTAATACGGTGTTCTTTCGGTGGTTAGGATGGGGTGTGCTTTTTTGTCATATTTAGAGCTTAATATTACTCCGAAAAAGATTTGAGGATGTTTATACTCCACGTTGCTGTTTAAAAAAATTTTAAGTAATTGATGGCTTGCAAAAGCTCTCGTGAATAATGCATTTGTAAAACATTAAATATCATTAATATACACACCCTGTATTCGGTGCATCATCTCTCCCCAAGCAACATGCATTCAAACCAAAGCCGGCAGTTTCATTGAGAGGGACTTGATCGTTTCCTTTCTATCGCACTGCTCTTTAATCTAAACTAAGTTAATGGCAAAAGATTATAAATCAGTGATTAACAAAACATCACATTACAAACCCCTGAATAACAACAACATTTATCTTTACTCTGCAAAACCTTCCAAAACCTACCAACCTTCACCAATCGAAGGATAAAAAGTCAGAAAAGAATTATATTTGCTGTGCTCCTGAGCTTAAGCAGAACGATCAGAGCTAAGAAGCATGAAAGCCCTACAAAATTGACTCCTTCACTCGATTCTCATAGCCATATACAGCAACATAAAAGATCAAAGCAAATATGGGAGAGTAACAACAACCGTGATTAGGGCGGAAGAAACGCAGATCCGCTCACTTCTGTTCGTCCTCGCAGACTTCGGAGCGAAGATTTTCCTTGCTTTTTACAGCAGCGCATCAAAATGCAGTCTGTGTTGTGCACGCTGTCCTTCTGTCTTCTGCAAGTGTGAAGGAGAAGCGAAAGCAACACTGTGTACGTACGGCTGATGCAAAATCTTTACTGAGATATACAGTCCCGCTGTAGGGGGGGGAGGGAGTGAGGAAGGGTGTGTGTAGGAATAGGACTGTAATAAAAACTTGACAGCATGATAATGTGTGGAACAATCATTAGAGAAAGAGAGAGAGAGAGAGAGAGAGAGAGAGAGAGAGAGAGAGAGAGAGAGAGAGAGAGAGAGAGAGAGAGAGAGAGACTGACTGATCTGGCCATACTGATATATACACAATTCTCAGACAATTCTCAGCCCATGCCAGATTGCTTGGTAAAGGTCATTGTGAATTCTGAAATCTCAATGATAAGGGAAAAGAAGAAATGAACTGATTTCCAGAATAATCCTGGGTGTGTGTTGGTGCGTGGTGATGTGCAGGCCACTCAGAAACGTTCCCATACTATAAGAAGGAGCTACTTATAAGCGTTCAAATGAATAAAAATTATACATTCGGGTGACCGTCTCATGAATTGTTAATGTTGTTGGAAGCATGTTTTCAGATAAAACAAACAGCTTGTAACAAATCGATTGAAGCCATTACACTGGAGTCACTTAGCATTTTTCTCTCTGACTCTTTTTTTTTTTCTTTTAAAGGAATCATTACCGACAGACAGAGACACACTCTCAAAAACGGGTCCTTAGCATCAGAGCCTGAAATCGCCTTCCGACTGTGTAGCCTTTATATTAAGTAACACAGCTGCCCATATACCCAAAGCTCCATCTTCGCTGCATATAATAATGTAAATCTTGAACAGATGGAAGCCTCGGCTAGAGAAAATGATCCCATGCAGTGTTCCAAATATGGCACTCGGATGGCCACAATTACTGCTCTCAAGGCAGATTCGAGCCCTAATTTCCCTGCTTGCTCCATCTAATGGCCTCTCTGCAGACCCCCTGAAGTAAAGAAAGCCCACGAAACTACTAACTGAACTAATGACAACACTTTCTCACAAACTCCGGCACTGTTGCGCTCAACTCGGTGCTACACAAATCTCGTCTGGACGGTCAGGAGGATGAAGATATCTAGTTTTCTTTTACCGCTGTGCATCCGGCTTCTCGGATACGATTGGTCAGATGGTGTTGATGGGGTCGGTTTAACTAATAGCCCTGGTCTGACATTAGTGCTGGCTGCAAAGCAAATCACAGATTAATAATAGTGATGATAATAATATTGAGATCGTTCTAATAAGCAATCGTTTCTATAGTAACAACTCATCTATGGCAGACGTTTTCTGGGTCATCAGAAAACTTTAATAGATTAGAATGAGATAGGAGAGGACTATTTACAGCTGTTATACCCAAACTAAGGATAGGAACCACCTTGGGCTTACTGACATTCTATAAAACTGTGGGCAGCTATTCACATATGATCATTTATTACTATACTAAAAAACAAACAAAAAAAACCCTCACTAATAGTTTAACTTACCACACAGATAAAAAACTCAAATACGCTTCCTCTTATGTGAACGCACGCAGAGCTCGTGCAATAAAAAGAGAGGATTCGTCGGCAGTTCAGACGCAACACTTAAATACCTCACGGAATGACATCAGTCACGGGGTCGCAGTGCACCACGTCTGAGCTGGATCTGAACGGATTACTGTATTGCGAGTCGCATTACTTCCATCGCGAGCACAAATCCTAAATCTCTGGTTTTATTGCCGGAGCTCGGTTAAAAGGGTGCAAAGTAGACTGTTCTGCATGGGATCTGATTGTGTGTCATGAACACCTTATCTCATCAAGTGTCCTATTTCAGGAAAAAAATTTACAAGAGGCAGGGGAGGGAAAGAAGCTGGCAAGCCGTCCATACAACAAGATAATGGATAACGGACGACGGTTACACCAACTCTTTGTGTCTATAGATTAACGGGGCATTAGGTAGGATTTATGTGCAAGGTGAAGAGTTGAATACATTTCAAATTTGTTTTATTCTCTGAGCCTTTCCATCATTTATAATCACCACCCCAAAACTTACTGTGTTTACCCTATATGTCTTTCTGATCGAAATGCAAATGTCCTGGTTCTAGATCCGGTTCTCGTTTAGTACCGGACTCTTCAAACCAGAGCCTATAGCAAACTGGTTATATCTCCAGTAACTACTGCAGTAGGCAGTGGAGATGTTAGAAGATCTGTTGTCAACAGTAAATTTCCCCAACTCTGCACCGCACCTCTCTCAATGATGCAACCGGTTCTGGGTTTCTCGTCCAGCAAGTAATTAGCGCTAAACTAGAACCAACAGTGTTCTCTGCAGTAAGACAAATAAGCAACTATTTAGGGTCGGGTTTAAACCATGTTCTCTGTAGGAAGCAAGTATTTAGTGCTGAACTAAGACCAGGTTCTCTGCAAAAAAAAAAAAAAAAGGAATAGCATCCATGTTGATGGAAAACTAATACTAGAGCTGGTCGAGCTTTTCATGATATCACTTTCAATCATTCTCTGATGTTCACCTTCTCGTCCTGACTCCACTGTCTGAATGAACATGTACCTTCTCCATATTATCAGTAAGGAATGAAAAGGCATTGGGGAGGGGGCGGGTCTATTGAAATGATTGACATGCGCCTAAGCCAATGAGAAAGCCCCCATTTGTTACATATTAGTAGTGTACTGAGATAAAGGCTTAAGTCAACATGATTATAAGTAGTAGTATATTTTAATGAATTAAAAGGAAAAACTATCCCATGTTGCACCTTCAAACAATCGGCTCTGAAACCCATATTCGTCCTCCAGCTACGAGAAACATCAAGTCTCCTGATGCCATTCAGGCGTTTTTCTATCCATCTCAGATGGATCAAGGATGCAATAATGAGCATGGTTTTATTTCTAGAGTAATATGTGGATATATATAGAAGACAGAAAGATGTTCTGGATTATGGATGTCAATGAAGCTGATCGAGAAGCTGCCATCTAACGGCTAGTCACGAACATCCTTCCTGACTGTCCAGAATTGCACATTTTCTCCATCTTTTTTTTTTTTACCTGCTCCTCAGATGTATTTCCTATTGTCCATAATTCCCATTGGTCTTGGCTGCACGGACATGAGTCAGATAATGATAAAGTCCTTCAGGTTCATTCAATTTAACCAGCGACACCTGACTAGCTTGCTAATCAACGCTAGCTGGAGAACGGAATTAGCACCAATGAGTCCACATCCAGGTTTGCAAATTTCCAAACAGGACACCAATATCCAGGCTGCCAGTTGTGTTTTTGTATTATATTAAAACATAATTCAGATACGGGAAATAAAAGCACAGTCACTACTACTGACCTCGAGCAGCTCACGGGCGCGCGCCTGGCTGCTGAAATATCGCCGTTGATGGTCCTTGGGCCAGAAATGTCCGCTCTTAACTCGGTGTAAATCCTCCAGGCATTGTCAGCGGGTGCAGGACGAGTGTCCAGCACGTTTACATATAAATATAGAAATAAATAAATGAAGATAAAGACGCAGTCTCTTCTGGTCAGCGTGCGATGCAACGCTGAAACGCCTGGCTACGTAAAAAAAAACCTCCTCCGTCCTTGTCCTCCTCCTCCTCATCACCATAACACTCATTTTCATCGACCACAAGGCCGCACTCCAAACCACTACGTTATACACTCACAGAAGTGCACTTCAAAAGCCATCATATGACCTGTACAGTGCGCCTGGGTAGAAAACAGGGAATCATTTGAGACGCAGCCATTATGACTGGTTCCGCGTTAGGAGCCGAACGAGTGGATTGTACCATTCGCCTAAGAGGGGGAACAAGACAGACGCGCTCACGTTTCGTTCATGACACGTGAAGCCGTGACAATTATCGCACATCATGATGAACAAGCGGATCCTCGTCTGTCATTATGGCTGACATAAATAGGCTTTGGAGAACCGTACAATAGGAAAGCATGGAGGTTTTACACTTTTGTTACACCTACAGCTGTTCCACTGGTATGGCCGGTATTTTTACTACGTCTGAATACTGTCTGATTTTTTTTATGTATACAATGACAGGCACTAATTAGTGTCAGTAGTATACTCTTAAGGGACAATACTATGAAAATGGAAATTGGTAGTCAGTGTGCAGTTTGTATAGCAGTACACATTTACTGTTCTCTGAAAATTACTCAACATTATTGGTAAAATACCTGGCAAAAAAAAGGGAGTAACCCCTAAGTGATAACAGCTGTACGTAACCCTGCAAAGCCACATGTCCTATTCATCATGTTCTTGTTTTTGTCTGCTTGACAGGACCATACAAACGTGTGTATCTTGTATTAGAGAAGTTAAAATTTGGTGCTGTGAGTACAATTCTCTCATACTGATCACTGGATGTTCAACAAGGAACCTCATGGCAAAGACTTTTAGGATTTGAGAATAAAAATTGTTGCTCTACACAAAGATGGCCGAGGCTATAAGAAGATCAAAAACACCCTGAAACTGAGTTACACCACATTGCCTGGACACTGTTCTGTCATACAGAGGTTTTCTAAGACGGGTTCCACTCGGAACAGACCTCGCATAGGTCCATCAAATAAGTTGAGTCAGGTGCAGAAGCTGCTTTAATGAGTGCTGCAGCGTTGCTTTAGAGGTTGCAGAAACGGAAGGTCCACTCATCAGTGCTCAGACCATACACCGTAAACTGCAACACGTTCGTTTGCATGGCCGTCGTCCCACAAGGAAACCTTTTTCCCCCCTCAAGCCATCAGACTCATCAGTCTGATAAGACGAAGATAAACTTATTTGGCTCGAATGGTGTCCAGCATGTGGTGAGGTAGTGGGGTAAAGGGGTACCCTGATGAGGGGTAGCATCGTGGTCTGGGGCTGCATGAGTAAAGCAGACAAACTTGAAGCAGAATTGGGCAGGAAGTCAGTTTTCCAACATGAAAATGACCCCAAACACACTGCCAAGATGACAACTGCCTTGCTGAGGAAGCTGAAGGATGGTTATGTAATGAATGTCTCCTGACCTGAAACTTATTGAGCACCTGTGAGGCATCCTCAAGCGGAAGGTGGAGAAGCACTGTATGTCTAACACCCAGCAGCTCCATGATGTCATTATGGAGGAGTGGAAGAGGATCCCAGGAACAACCTGTGCAGCTCTAATGAATTCCATGCCCAGGAGGATTAAGGCAGTGCTACATAACAATGGTTTTCACACAAAATATTCACACTTTAGACACAGTTTTGACATGAGGGTGTACTCACTTTTGTTGCCAGGTATTTAGACAATAATGTCTGTATGTTTTTATTTTCAGAGGACAGTAAATCTGTACTGCTATACAAACTGCACATTGACTAAAATATATCCAAGTTTCATTTCTTAGTATTGTCCCTTGAGAAGATACACTAAAATTGCTGCTGAAATGTGGGGGGTGTACTCACTTTTGTTATATACCCCGACCCACAACCACTCGACTTACGATTTTTGGAGAGATGAAGATCACTGCAGACAAAGTTGGGGTCTACCTGTGTATGTATGTATAGATAAATAAATAAATAAATAAAAGTGACATTAAAAAAGACAAAGGCAACACGCAGTTCCATGTTTCAGGTCAATGTATTTCAGTATAAAGAATAGTTGAGGTGTTTAGTCATCTACATTTTCAACAAACATATATTCATATTTATATATATGTACACACTCTGGCAGACACAATAAAATTTGTCAGCTTTTAAATTATGTGTATAAAGCAATCTATCCGAAGACTTAAGGCGTTAAAAACCCAAGTTTGCATTTGTATTCCACCGTTGTTTGAAACGACACCACAGGTCAGATGAGTTAAGAGGAAATGGTTCACCCACAAGGGCATAAAAAAAAATATAGTATTCAAATTAGATCTGAATTAAATGCTTGTCTTAAAAGCCAACAAATTATGTCAACAAAGATTAAGAAACTGTACACACACACACACACCACAGATGAATTGTGAAAAACAAACGAACGGTGTAGAAATGCCCCACGTGCTTTCTCTAAAGCTAAGAAACCCAACACCATAGTGGTGTTAAGACAGATCAACAATTAAGGACTGTATCGCATTAGTGTACACAATTTTATTCTAATCCGATTTCAAAGAAGGCCATGCACGGCCAGGTTACATACGCACCATCCTTATAAACGGTTAAAACCTCCATGATTTATGTTACACTTCAAATTTTTTCAGACTGTGCTTATCAAATTTGTATTCAATAAATTATTCAAATAATAAAATTTTTATTTATAGTGCAGGCTAAAAGGAGAAGCGGGTGAGTATGAAGAGAAAAAAAAAAAAAAAATGCACTACACATCTTCAAAACTAACAATACGAAACAAAGAATCAATAACACAGGCCATAGTTTTCGTTCTGAATTAAACAGTACTGGGTTTTCAAACTGGGAAAGTTTCATCATCACTAAGGCCATAATAAATAATAACGACTGGAGGTAACTTCTATGAATCAAAGTCCCCGTTTATACGTGTACATTTTTATTCACCTTGAGTACAAGGATTATATCTGGATAAAGATTATCTGCATCAAAATGCAAAAAGTATAAATGTATCCTGGATGCATTTATATGATATTTCAGAACTAATCCGAAAAATCCGATTAAAATATGATCGTTCCTATGACATCACAACCAGGCACACAAAGTTTAAATTAGCCAATGTGCATATTAAGACTTGCCTACTGACAACAGAAACGTGTGAAAGTGTATTTGCATGTGGTTAAAAAAAAGTCTGAGAAATAATCCTGATGCAAGATGCCAAAGCTTTCCAGGTGTGAACAAATAAACCTTTTTTTTTTTTTTCCTTAGAGAAAATCGGATTGGCTTAAATTCTTTAACAGGCTCTTTATACCCCCAGTGCATATTAAAAGTAAAGGTAAAGGGGGGTTTTTACTTGTCGCATGTTTACAGCACACTGAAATTCTTTCTTCGCATATCCCAGTGAGCTACTTTCCCTAATAATACAGTTGCATATTGTAGGTGGAAATGCGCTTCATCTGATTAATTGGATACAAAGTCGGATATCCCCTTCAATGCTGCGAAGCAAAAACATTGAGATTACCGCAAATAAGCGAATTAAAAGGAAATTCCAGTCCGAATGAGATAAAGTGGGTGATGCCAAAAAACCCCACCCGTCTCTGTATGCTGCCAGAGCATGGCTTCAGACAAGGAGGTAGCATTGATCATTAAAAACTATGACGATTTAAACCTGAAAAACCCATTAATTAATTTCTGCTGTTCTTTTGCTTTGTGCATTATCAGGCCATGAGACTACTGGCAACATTTCAGGGGTTTACTTTTACTAGCAGTTACTAAATGACAATGGTCGACATAAAACAAAGTTCTAAGCCCATACGTTCAATGTTAACAATTTTACACGTGAGATTTCTCAAACCAACGTTACAGTAGTTTTCAAAAGCAGCATACTGGTTTATGTTGACAGGTCTACAGCCGCCTGCCAATCCCTGTAAGTAACGTGCTGGATTTTTCTTTTTAGACGAAGCCGAGATTGCATTTTGTTCACCGCCACCATTGCGTCTAGATCGGCGAACACAAGATTGTATGCAGCCTTAACGTAGCCATGCCCGCTCCTTTTGGAAATTAATAAAGGAATAAGAAAATATAGGACTTTATCAAGCCAATCGAGGAGCTACGGGTCATTTGCCAACACCCAAATCGGTTCCATATCCTGACGTTATAAGCTACATATAAAAAAAAAAAAATAAATCCTTGTGCATTACCCAAACTGAGAAATAAATGCGCAGATATCCCACTTTTTCCTGCACTGTCCCCGATGAGGCATAAATACGAGCTCCTGTTAAAGCAAAAAAAAATAAAAAGGAGAGAGAGAGAGAGAGAGAGAGAGAGAGAGAGAGAGAGAGAGACAGAGACACACACACACACACACACACAAGAAAGGCTTATCAATTGTTTCTCAAATTATCCTCAAGCAGGTCATTTGTAGGAGCACTGCTCCATGACCATGTGTGAAATTTCAGGTTGTTGGCCCCAAAGTGCAGGGAGAAATAATACAGTACAGAGCCAAACTTCCTGCCTAGCTCAAAAATCGACTGCGTTCATTTGCTTCTTGAAGGCAGCAATCTGGATTCGAGCTCAAATGGGCCGCAGGTTGTGCCAGTGGAATAGGTACTGTGGAAAGAAATATCAAATCAACCGCCTTAAATGTACAATCATTCATTCCAGTATGCGAGAATTCCGGATCCCAAACTGCCTACAATCATTCCCTAAGCATTTCTGAATGGTCTAGACAGTCTAGAGTCCTGATTCAGAGAAGGCCAACCACAAAACCACTGTATCCTGAACAGGAGAGTACAATCATAAGTCCAGAGGAAGATAAAACAAACTCCTCAAGAGCAAGGTGGTCAGTGGGGCTGAAGGATAGAATGATCCCCGCACTCTCCAATCATTAAACCCTGCGTGACTATGTCCTTGGGGCTGGCCTTGGGGCTTGATTTGTCATTCGTGGACATCCCAGATTTCAGACAGAAGAGGGGGGAGTTTCTTGTCCTGCAGTCGCAAAGCGAAGACCTGCTCAGAGTGAACGCTACTCAGGGTACGCAGACTGACCAGCTTCATCAGCATACGGGGGAACATCAGATGATCCTGGAATATAGATTGAACACATGGCACATCATAAACACAGACACACTAGTAGGTTTAGTTTCTATAATATATATATATATATATATATATATATATATATATATATATATATATATATATATATATATATATATATATATAAATTGATGATTTTCATTTGCTCATGGTACTGTAATTTAGTTTTCTTTTTTTGTGTACTTCTACTTTTTAAAATCTGTAGTTTTACTTAAGTATTTTTTTAAGGAAATAAAAATAAGGCAAGGGGAAGTGTCACTCCGGAAACTACTGCACTGAACGATTGATTGGCGGAGAACAAACACGCGAAACTCACAAAACAAAATTGCAGTTTGTTATTATTAATATTTGTGATTAATATTCGAACAGTTTAATTTTCAATTTTAAACAAAATGCCTGCTTGGTTAAATAATATCTAAAACAAACAAACAAACAAACAAAACAAACTTGCAGTCCGCCACTTTAGACGTTCCTGAGGAAACTCGGATTTGAACTTTGTTCCGCACATAAAAAGGACTGCATGTATGGCCTTGTTTTCTGACTGTCCAAGTTTATGAAAATGAAGGAGGTATACTGGCCGTTTTTTAATGGTTGCATACAGAAAGATCCACATGCCTAATACTGAGACAGCTTCTTCTGGTTAAAGTGCTGACAAATTGTATTTTCCGACGTCGCTTACCCAGTACTGGTAAATCAAGCTCATCCCAGATAAATGCATACAAAGGAACCTACCGGTCTTTTTTACACTTGGAACCCTTCCATTCTATCATGACTTACATTTGGTCTTTTGATCCTGATATACGAATTCAAAGCGTCCACATACGGCTGCTGGAGCTTCTCCACCAAATCATGATCCTGCACGTTGGGTCGGTCTAAGGACAGAGGCGGAGAAAAAGCAGAAATAGAGATGACGGACACTATAATGTCATGTTGTGTTTCCTTTAAAGAGCGTAGAAGTGCCTTAGAGGAAGGTCAGGCAGGCTCATAAAAATATCCTGCAGTACGTCAGTGAGATGTCAAACCTCCTCAAGCGGGGACTAAAGCCGGCTTTAGGAGTGTTTAGTCACCGCTGCCCATAAACCACCACGAAAAAAAAAATAAGACACATAATACAGCGCTGAATTACAGTCAAGGAAAAGCGTTAGTCGCTTTCCAGCTGGCATCCTCAGCTAAAATTTATTATTCATCTTCACTCCCACTGTGTCAGCTTGGTTTAATGAAGTGTAGTGTCAGTGTACGACACCCACAGGCATGCTATTATTATCAGTTTTTAAAAACACATTTACACGCACACACAAAAAAAACCCCACCAAATCAATGGTACCAATGTTCTCGAATCTGTTGTATAAACGTCCTGCACGTGTGAACAATAGACTGACCTGCTGAAAAGATGTTTATCGCGATGAGCAGCGCGTACTCTGCTTCATCCAGGTGCAAGTCGTTCATGCCCTTAGAGAACTCGAAGATCGGGTTAATGAACTCGATCTGCAGCCCTGCAGAGAAGCCAGGTGGAAGAGAGGTCATTTAAAGACAAGGCCAGGTTGTAAACTGCTCCGAACAAAATGAAAAGCAATAACATTTTCGGTGTTTAATGCAGTTTAGCCGCGCGGATGACTTTCACAGGGAGGACGCGATTTGACTACGGCATGCTGACACATCATACTATCAGATCATAAGATCAAATGTTAACCAAGATGGCTCCGGAAAAGTGCGTCCACCGGTTGCCTTAAGACATGCAGTGCCTACAATGTCCACAACTGCACATTCTGTGACGGAAACATTCTTTACATTGAGCAGGAGGAGACATTCATCTGCAGTTGCAACGGAAGTACCGTAGAATCCCTTATTATTTAATATAATACAAGTGTCTAAATTCAGTGGAGTAAAACTTCCAGTAGTATCAGTCCTTATATAATAAGGATAACTAAGGGTGACCTTGAAAAGTCAAAAATTCAATGCGTCGATAGGAGGAGCCTAAATTTGACTACAAATCTCCCAGTCGAACCTTTGCAAAAGGACAATGTCAGAACTACCGGTTTTATATACATACAAGTTACATTTTTTATAGAATTTATATATGATGATAATGCTGATCTGTGACCTACACAAGAGCATCTTAGTGGTAGAGATTTAAAGATTTCTAAATGTCTGTTATATGCTGTAATGCTATATTGTGTTCTTATTTAATGGTGTACATTTATTTGGGATTGTTTTTTAGCGCATCGATGTTGCACCGTACTTACAGCGCGCTCGCACAGGCAATGTAGCCGATTTAATCCTGTCTGCAGTGTTATTTTTTTTTAGGTTTATTAATCAAAAATGTTTTTACGCACACAAACACACACATCTGTACTGCCTAAAAGGGGTCGAACAAATAATTATTTCATTACATTCTTTCATGTACTCAACTTTAGGTTATTTGTGCCAAATTACTCGATTTAATCAATATAATAAAAAAAAGTAATGCATTGCATTAATTTGATTTATTATATATATATATATATATATATATATATATATATATATATATATATATATATATATATATATATATATATATATATTTATTTATTTTTTCACATTATATATTATTGTAAATGACAAGCAATTTCATGTTTTGCATTCCTTCCCCCCCCCGACCGTAACGAAATTAAACCGAAACATGGATTTTGTGAACCATTACACCTTTTAGTAAGGATCTTATTTAAATGTACTATTTATTGCCCAATAATACACAATGTCTCAAATCCATAAGTTTACTGTATATCAGTAGAATAATATAATTATATAGATAATTTAATTAGATAGATACAATATAGATTTTACTGACATTATTCAGTACAGTGGTGGTTTATGGTCTAGGATGTTTCCTGTTACAATTTTCACACCACTGCAGCGTACATGTATAGCTGAGAAATGTCGAGCCAAAGTGCATGAGCATATAAAGGTTTACAGCCAGTTTAGAGGGCCCTCGCACCTAAAGGTAGAATCAGGCCGAATGGTATAAATGATGTATGTGCAGCCACACCTGCTTTGGCGAAGTCGTCTTTGTTGTAGCTGAAGTCCGGTGTGAGGAAAGTGATGCTCTCGATCGCTGGATTGTAGCGGCGAGAAGTCTCTAGCAGCATGATCTGCAACAGAAAAATCGATGCATCAAACTGTAGCAAGGAGAGACGGAGGACAGCGGTGCTTGTCCTGAATTACCACTAGGGGGCAGAATGTGTTCAGTTTAAAAAATAGGAAAGGTTTAAAAAAAAAAAACAACACTATTTACAAACTGGCACAGCAGAAACAGCTCCAGCAGAAGTACATTAGTCCATCTGGGTGTGTTTGCATAACGTGGAACACAGAAATATGATTACAAAACATTCACAGTGACCTGAAGGCAGACTGACCTCAATGGTGGAGGTTTTGAGCAGGGCGATCTGGTCCTCCCGGGTAAGCTCCAGGAAACCAGGCAGCTGTTTCGCGAAGTCCACGATCTCCTGCACCGACATGATCGCCAGCTCGGTGAAGTGAGCAAAGCGCTGCTGACGCACCTCCCGGTTCATCGGGTCCTGACTCTGTGGCCATGGCTGCGGGAGGACAAGGGAAAAGGGACAAAAGGAATAAACTCGCTACACTGAGTGTTAAATGTTGTAACACTTAAGTGAAGTGAATGTCATGTGTAAAAAAATAAATAAATTGTGAAGTTTGCAAAATTTCGTAGCGAAAAAGGAATCGGTCATGCGCTCGTGGGGCGACGAATACACAATTGCTGCAAAGAAGGGGTTTTTGAACTAACAAACAGATATTTCTATATTATAAGAGCCAGAGGTACCCGAGGCTTTAACACCTTTATGCTGGACTGGCTTCAATTCTTTTCAAATGTGTATATTTCTGCAATTCTACATTATGAAGCAGATCTGCTCTGTATAAAAGGGTGAACATGAGGATTCCTCATGAAACTCCCGGTTTACTTACAGTGACTTTGCGGCGGTCAATGAAGGAGCGTTTGTTGCACTGTTTCTGCATGGAGACTAACTTCTCGATCATTTCCTGCTGCTCTGGCGCCAAAGGGGGGATGTCAACCGCTGGGCTAGGTGTAGCCACGGCCGAGCCTCGAGCTGCATCTTCCTCATGCTGCTTCTTCATTTTCTTCAACCGAATTTGCTCCTCCGAAAGCACACCTGGTCGAAAAAAAAAGATTTTGAAACGCTAGTGTAGGTTGAGTAAGTGCAAGGGTTAAAGAAGGGCGAGGGTAATCATGCTATTTAATGTAATTAATTATTTACACTGTTAAAAAAGTTGGATTCTCAAGCTAATCATGGCCAAAGTTTAAAAATTAAATACATTCGTTGCCAAATACACTTCTTCCGGGTATTTCCCCCCCAGTAACCAGAGTGAGAGCACACCCATCTCCATGCTTCATTTGGTTACAGAAGTTTATCTGCAGTGCTACAGAGGATTAGCTAAAGTAGAATGTCTCCAAAGAAGTGTGTTTTTGGATGCGAGGGAAGGGAAACATTGTTCAGTATTTACCATATTGACTGCTGTAATCGATGTTCAATTTCAGACTCTGTCTGGATCTGATTGTTAGCCGTAGTTCATATAAGATGCTGAAATTTATAGCAGTGTCACAGCTTGTAAACGCAAAAGCTGCACATGCCCGAGACTCTTTAGCTCCGCCCATGGCACGCCTCCAGGAGCTCGGCTTTTTCCGGAGACAAGCCTAAAGCTGTATCCTTCTTTAGTAAATCTGAGAAGACGCTTCTGGGATATGAAGGATAATGCTACTCTATAGGTTTTTGAGATTAACATGAGATGGGCTGAAACTGTGTGTATGTCCCCTTTAAAAGAGTTTCAGGCAGTATTACAATCATAAATTCCAGGATATCGTAGAGAAATAAATAAATCTCAAGATTGCCAGTCACTGGATCAATACTATTAGGCTTTTAACTTCATTTGCTCAAGAAAAAAAAAACAGGCTACATCTCTTTGCTCTCAGGAAAAGAAGACGAAGCACTTACACTGCTCCAGCATGCCGGCTTCCCGACACTTGCGCAGTCGACACTGCTGACACTTTCGCCGCATGTACATGTCCATCTCGCAACGCCCCGAGTTCTTGCAGACGTACTGCGCTCCTTTGATTACGCTGCGCCTGAAGAAGCCCTTGCAGCCCTCACAGCTCAGTACGTTGTAGTGGAAACCGGAAGCCTTGTCCCCACATACGCTACACACCTCGTTCCCAAGCATCTTAGGAGCTGGACCTTTCTTCCTTTTCATTGGCTGGTTCTCTATATACGCGCGCACACAGACAGAAAGCGGATGCTCATTAACACAGGTGTATATATAGAAGCAGAGCTGGTGGTTTGTGGGGATTTTTTGTGTACACATCATTATTTCTATATTCAGTAATGGAGTTATTTCAATACATCCTGCTTGTGGTCTAACCGCAGCATGCTTGAATAACTTTTTACACGCCTCACCGGCGTCTCAGTGAATGTTAAACTTGGATTTCACCGCTGATTTCAAAGTAAACAATAATCAAAAAAAGCATTTTATTTTTGTTTATATTTTTTGATACATTTAATAGAGTCATGAGAGATAAGATGTTGGCCTACTGATCAAAAAATCAACTGGTCACTAAATCAATTCCCTGCAACACCAAAAGGCCACTGCTTGAGCAAAAACTTCTCAGTTAACTACGCAGTTATATAAATGAATGTCACTTTCAAAAAAAGAGTCAATCGCCAAGGCCCACCCACCTTCGACGGGACCCCGTGCTAAATACGCACAGCTACTTTGAGACTAATTAGATGTTTTTTTGGTCACTGTAGATCAGACACTGTTACTCAGAAAGCATTTTGTTACTCAGATTGTACTTTTTTTGGCTTTAGAAGCAGTGATGTATCTGAAATGTGCTTTATTCAACTCTTTTGGGGATTTAACCTTTATACTACAGGATTACTCAAAGAGATACGTCCAATCTAAATCATCAATTCAAATGTACGCTCTTGTAATAGCCTGTGCGATCATAATTTATGATTTTAGTTCTGAAATTGAAACAAAACCTTCGTTAAAGAAAAAAAAAAAAACTTCAGGTCTTTCCATAGCAGTAGCAGATATTTTAAGATTTTCAACCGAATTTTTAATTACAGATCGGGAATTTCGTCACTTTAATTTGTAATACCGGTTTGCCGTGCGTGCCGGGATTTACACCGTGAAAATGCTGAGAGGGATATCGGTAAGGCAGACTGGGGTTTCTAAATACTGGGAAACTGTCTAATTGTGTACCTTTACGTCTGTAAATTCTAGGAGGACACCCATTAACACTCTTGTAAACTAAACCTTAACAATTCATTTGCAATCTCAGCCCTTCAAACAACCCACCTAACCAAACACATAATAGACCCCTGGGTCCCACCTACCACATGAATTCGATACGTCATTATGTTTCATAGACGCACCCATAGACACATTACAATAAATTCCATCAATGTCCCATATTTTCCTGTAAATGAACATCCGAGTGCAATTACAAGATGGACCTGGTATTAAACTGTTATATTTTGTATAGAGATAAATAAAGTACCAGAAATCCACCAACACCTCGTCGTACCTGGCGCAGGTGTGTCTGCCGAGGGATCCGGTTTGACATCGCTAGGGTCCATGTGCAGCTTGTCGTGCAGCTCTTTAGGAGAACTGGTAAATAAAACTGGTTGACTAGGAGAAGTGTGTAACTCATGTTTCACTTCTGCTGAACTCACTGAGCCTTCCTCAGTGACACACCCCAGATTCGCCCCTACAGGAAAAAAAAACAAAAAAAAACCACACTTACATACAGTATAGTCTGGGATTTTTTTTTTTGTTTGCTTAAAACTGGAAACTGGCATTTCCAGAATTCTGAAATATTCCTTACAATTAAAAGTTCAATATCCTGAATATTTAGTATTTAAGATTTTGCACTATTTGCGTATAAACACGTGAAAATACGGACCATCTT
Source organism: Silurus aristotelis (assembly GCF_946808225.1). NCBI lineage: Eukaryota > Metazoa > Chordata > Actinopteri > Siluriformes > Siluridae > Silurus > Silurus aristotelis. The sequence goes on along the minus strand of NC_139582.1, from coordinate 6,146,441 downwards.
AACTCATGTCTAATCATTCCTATTGATCCATATGATCAAAAGACGCCTAGTTTAATTCTTTTCTTATTTTTATTTGAGCGGATATATTTTTGAGTGTCGCATTCCACATTTAGTTCCAATTTGCTCTTATAATTTCCTCCACTCTTCTGGGAAGATGTTCCACTAGATTTTGAAGTGTGCTTAACATTATTTGTGTTCATCAACCACATGGGTGTTACGAAAGGCAGGTAGTGATGTAGGTGAGGATTCCTGGGGTGCCGTCAGCGTTCACATTCATCCCAAAAGTGTTCGGTAGGGATGAGATCAGAGCTTTATAGCAGGCCACTCAAGAGCTTGCTCTCCAAAGCATGTAAACCAGATCTTTAAGGAGCTCACTTTGTGCATGGGGGCATTGCCATGCGGGAACAGGTTTGAGTTTCAAGTGAATGCTAAATTTTATTATAGCGCATCGTAAGATGTCCTGTACAATTGAACGCCTTCAGCTTTGTGGTAACAGTTTGGAAAAGAACCACATTTAACAGGAAAGGTCAAGTGACCCAATACTTTTTATAATATAGTGTATGCGGCTGAACCAGGCCTGGCTAATATAAAAGGTCACCCCATGATCCTTCAAAAAATATTAAGTTGTCAGTCTGGGCTTTATTCAAGGCTGCTTGACTGACACGTTATCTGGACATTTTAGAGGAAATATCCATGTGAAATATAATAGCAGGCATAATAAACATACATAAGGTAGACTATCTTCTTGGTTATATAGACTTTATAAACACTATATAGTTTGTGGAGACCTGACCAGAAGATTTATATTTAGTCCCCATCTGCTGCATTAATACCCTCCAACAGATTTTCGAATTTTAGATTCAGCCAAAAGGGCAACTAAAAAGTAGTCGGGTGATGTAGGGTGAGAAGGTGTGTTTCATTTCCAAAGTTGAAAACAAAAGAGATTGGCATTTACAGATATGTGGAATGATGACAGGGGTTCAGACTACCAGGAGCTCACACTTTACTTGCCTGAGACTTTCTCCTCACACATCCAACTGTGTTGAGTCATAGCAAATTTATTACCCTTTAAATTGAAATGTATGCCCTCTTTTGTGCTATTTAAACATATCCCGTCCCCATTTGCTGTAATAATAACCTCCACTCTTCTGGGAAGATGTTTCACTAGATTTTTGAGTATTGCTTGTGGAGATTTGTGATCATTCAGCTACAAGTGTGTTTGTAAAGTCAGGTATTGATGTAGGTGAGGCAAGGAGGCCTGGGGTGTAGTCAGAGTTCACATTCACCCCAAACTCATGTATGGTATATCTTCATGGAGCTGGCTTTGTGCACAGGTCACATACTGGAACAGGTTTGGGTTTCAAGTTGAGAGAATATTTGATGCTGCCACATCCAAAGATATCCTACACAATTGTGTGCCTTCGACTTTGTGGTAACAGTTTGGGGAAGAACCACATATGGCTAGAAAAGTCAGGTGTCCCAATGCTATTGCCCATATAGTGTAATATTAGGAGTAAATTGTATATGCAACATTGTTCAATTAAAACTTGTGTTTTACAATAGAACAAACTAAAGTTTTGTGTACTGCTTTCTAACAGCAAGCTTAGACTTTCTGTTACTTGAAGGTAATACAGCAGGATAAAAACCATAAATCAAGAATGAAAAGCATGGTGGGTTTTTTTTTTTATCTATTTTCCTCTGACAATGCAGAATACTGTAGTTTCACATCTATAATGAAAATGTATTAAAGGGAACTATACGACTCAGCTCTAATGATTTCCTTACAGTAATGGTGATTTCCTGATTAGTCATTAATAATTTAAGGCCCTACAGTTTATTTGTTTAGTGACGGTCGGTTAGATGTGCAAAACAAACTGTTCAAGAAACGTGAAACTTACCATGAGCAACATCAGCATTATCAGTCGCAGAAAGGGTGGTCATCATGAGCTTGTCATAACGGCCAACGCTCCTCCTGCATTGTACACAAAGTCCTAGTTTTTAATTTATAGTTATTTTTAATTAACCTCTAATAATCGAACTTAAAACAAGCCTGTTGGTGGACGTGTGACTTAGAAATTTTTTTTTAAATAAAACTGCATTTTAACATCAGTAATCTGAGAAACGATCTTTAGGCTGCTTTGCATTTTGCAATGTCAAACACCGAACTGAATTCATTTGTCGTGGTTTAAATTTTTGTGACATGACATTGCCTTATATGACACTGCAAGGATATACGTTGAATACAATTTATTGTCATCCACATTGTAAACAAAGTGAAAGGATGTCATTTGACTACTGGGAGAGAATCATATTATCCGACATGCAACACAGGAACAAGTGATCGGATTTTTGTGAAGAATTAAGACAATGAATTGGTGATGAATTGAAATCAGCAGTCTTTATATGCAGAGATTTTCTAAAAGATGCCTTTCAGGCCTCTACAAATAAGAACAGCTACTTTTGAGGTAACTTACAGAATAATTATTCTGATTAACTTTGTGACCCCATAAGCATCAAACAACCATTAGAGGATCTTCATCATATAATCTCACATGGAAAACAACATATCGCACTTTCCATTATAGACTTACAGTGAGGAAAATAAGTATTTGAACACCCTGCTATTTTGCAAGTTCTCCCACTTATAAATCATGGAGGGGTCTGAAATTGTCATCGTAGGTGCATGTCCACTGTGAGAGACATAATCTAAAAAAAAAAATCCAGAAATCACAATGTATGATTTATAAACTATTTATTTGTATGATACAGCTGCAAATAAGTATTTGAACACCTGAGAAAGTCAATGTTAATATTTGGTACAGGAGCCTTTGTTTGCAATTACAGAGGTCAAACATTTTCTGTAGTTTTTCACCAGGTTTGCACACACTGCAGGAGGGATTTTGGCTCACTCCTCCACACAGATCTTCTCTAGATCAGTCAGGTATCTGGCCTGTCGCTGAGAAATACGGAGTTTGAGCTCCCTCCAAAGATTCTCTATTGGGTTTAGGTCTGGAGACTGGCTAGGCCACGCCAGAACCTTGATATGGTTCTTACAGAGACACTCCTTGGTTATCCTGGCTATGTGCTTCGGGTCATTGTCATATTGGAAGACCCAGCCTCGACCCATCTTCAATTCTCTAACTGAGGGAAGGAGGTTGTTCCCCAAAATCTCGCAATACATGGCCCCGGTCATCCTCTCCTTAATACAGTGCAGTCGCCCTGTCCCATGTGCAGAAAAACACCCCCAAAGCATGATGCTACCACCCCCATGCTTCACAGTATGGATAGTGTTCTTGGGATGGTACTCATCATTCTTCTTCCTCCAAACACGTTTAGTGGAATTATGACCCAAAAGTTCTATTTTGGTCTTATCTGACCACATGACTTTCTTCCATGACTCCTCTGAATCATCCAAATGGTCATTGGCAAACCTAAAACGTGCCTGGACATGTGCTGGTTTAAGCAGGGGAACCTTCCGTGCCATGCATGTTTTCAAACTATGACGTCTTAGTGTATTACCAACAGTAACCTTGGAAACGGTGGTCCCAGCTCTTTTCAGGTCATTGACCAGCTCCTCCCGTGTAGTTCTGGGCTGATTTCTCACCTTCCTTAGGATCATTGAGACCCCACGAGGTGAGATCTTGCATGGAGCCCCAGTCCGAGGGAGATTGACAGTCATGTTTAGCTTCTTCCATTTTCTAATGATTGCTCCAACAGTGGACCTTTTTTCACCAAGCTGCTTGGGAATTTCCCCGTAGCCCTTTCCAGCCTTGTGGAGGTGTACAATTTTGTCTCTAGTGTCTTTGGACAGCTCTTTGGTCTTGGCCATGTTAGTAGTTGGATTCTTACTGATTGTGTATGGGGTGGACAGGTGTCTTTATGCAGCTAACGACCTCAAACAGGTGCATCTAATTTAGGATAATAAATGTAGTGGAGGTGGACATTTTAAAGGCAGACTAACAGGTCTTTGAGGGTCAGAATTCTAGCTGATAGACAGGTGTTCAAATACTTATTTGAAGCTGTATCATACAAATAAATAGTTTATAAATCATACATTGTGATTTCTGGATTTTTTTTTTAGATTATGTCTCTCACAGTGGACATGCACCTGCGATGACAATTTCAGACCCCTCCATGATTTCTAAGTGGGATAACTTGCAAAATAGCAGGGTGTTTAAATACTTATTTTCCTCACTGTATAACTCATGCTCTATTACAAGGAATAATCTTACAAGCAGTGATGGACAGTGTTGAAGTAAATGTAATGTGTTACTGTACTTAAGTAGGTTATTCACACATCTGTACTTTACTGAGGTGGTTCGGTTTGGGGAGACTGTACTTCACTGCATGTCGAAGTCAAATATTTTAACTACATTTTTTGAAATCAGTCGTTTCTTTTTATTTATGAGCGGATAAAAACGTAACCGGTCAAACAGGCAGCGAGTCGCCAATCAGGATTGAGTGCTAGCTCTGAATTTTGATTGCCGCTTGATGTATCTACTTATCACCAACGATCAGTTCAGCATCGGTTCAACAGCAGTCAGAACATTTAGAGAGGAATAACTGATGGAAATAACTCGTGAAGAAAAAGAAACTTTGGGTAAGTACCGTATTTTCCGGACTATAAGCCGCTACTTTTTTCCAACAGTTTGAACCCCACGGCTTAACCAATGAAGCGGCTAATATATGTATTTTTCCTGGGTTTTTCCCAGTTTCACAAACATCAAGACAAAAAAACTGAGCCCCATAACATTAGACCAATGAAATTTTCGAACGGGTTCAGGTGAACCAATGAAACCCTTTATATTGAATCAGATGCGCTCCTACTGAATCGAGCCACACCACATCATAAATATGGATGAGGTTCCTCTGACGTTTGACCTGCCGCTCACTCGGACTGTCTACAGGAAATGTGAATCATTCGTCACGCTGAAAACAACCGGGCATGAAAAAACACACTTCACCTGTGTTCTGAGCTGCACGGCATCGGGAGAAAAGCTTCAGCGGTGGTGATTTTTAAACGCACGAAGGAGGAAGACAGTGAACAGTGACTTTCTTGGTAGGCTACTGTTAAGATACAAGCCGTGTAACAGACTCTGTCTTTCATTAAAACCTGTGTAAATTTAATTAGTTTCAGTGTAGACACCTGCGGCTTATAGACAGGTGTGGCGTATTCATGTTCGAAATAAAAATCTTTGTAAAATTCAGTGGGTGCAGCTTATATTTGGGTGCGCTGAATAGTCCGGAAATTACAGTAGTTGAAAAGAAGATTTGGGATTTGGGCTAATGATAATTGTAATAGATATCAATCAGTGTTTAACTCATTAATATAATTTCGATGTGCTGAGAGTCACATATGAATCTTTTCACAAACACCGAGTTGATTAGGTAAAGAGTCTTGTGACAAAAATGATAATAGGAACATTATAACCGTAATAAATCATAGTACTTTGGATTCTTAAGTACATTTAAAGGCAAATACTTTTGTACTTTTAATCAAGTGAAAGTTTAAAGGGACACTTTTACTGGAGTCATATTTTACAGAGTGGATCTCTACTTTAACTCAAGTACATGGTTTGAGATCATCCACCTCTGCTCACTAGCTAACGTAGTTTAAACCCGGCTCACACCTCTGTATCTTCTGCTTCATTATCCCAGGAGGTGTTTATATAAATATAAAATCAGAGCTGCAATACGAGTCATATTTAAATCTTAAATCTTGGCTTCCTCAGTTTGTTTAAAAATCATAGTACACTATGTGGACAAATGTTTGTGAAAATCTGACCATTAAATTCGTATGAGCATCAGTGTTCTAATTCATCCCAATTCATCGAGTGTTGAGATTAGAGCTCTATAGCTTGGCTGGATTTGTGCACATACTGCAACAGGTTTGGATTTGAAGGGAAAGTGAAGGGAAAATGTTATGCTAGTGCATCCAGGGACATCCTTTACATGTGTGTGTCTCCAACTTTGTGGTAACAGTTTGGGGAAAGAACCACATATGGCAGGCGTCCCAATACTTATGTTTTATTAAACAACTAAATTAATCAACTATTAAATTTTGCAAATTGAGTAGAAATATACCAGGCGATTATATATATTTTTTTGCTGTTGTAGCCAAGACCTGTGCGTGGGAAAGTTGTCAAACGCAAGCGAATCCAAGATGATCAATAAGGTTCAATAAACACGAGTGACTTCTAATCGACAAAAGGAGCCGTGTTGCACAGTCATTCTTTTTTTTCCAAGCGTGGGAATGTTTGCAAAGCTACACTGGAGTAAGCAAAAAATCCCTCAATATAGTTAAAAATGTCAGTGAGACAGCACATTTTCGACAGTCTCCGAGTACCCACACTTTTTTTGGGTAAAAAGGAACTGAAAGCTAGAAAGCCGTTTGGAACAACTGCTGAGTGGAAAATGCTATTTCTTGAAAGCAGATAGTACCGTAATCATGGGACGCACGTTGGAGGGGCTTCTAAAATGCACACCTGATATATAAAACCAAACCTCTTTCCTCACTGGATGTAAGATTCCAAATAAATAAATAAATAAATAAAATGTAAAAAACCTGTCCATGTGTTACATACCCCTGGTGTAACGCCTTGTTATTGCCCGTCCATGTTGTCCTGGGTGTCGCTAGCAGGTCATGATGTTTATCTTCTAAACCACTTTGGACACTGTCAGGACAAACTCCACTGCTGAGAAAAAAAGAGAGATAGAAAGAGAAAAAAAATAACTAGATGAAAATGAGCGAGATAGAAAGAAAAGGAAATAATTTGTTGTTTTCTCCTATTTCGAGTTTTTTTGTTTTGTTTTTGGAGGGGGGGTGGGGGGTGTCAGGAAACCAAACAGCGCTTTGGGAGATCTTTTCTTGCAAGAGAGAGAAAAAACAGAGAGCGAGGGAATGAAAGTCAGAGGCAGGGAGGAAGAGAAGAGAACAAGAGGTTACTATGGGTCGTTTTCATGGCTGTGAATCCCTGTGGGTCCTGATTCATGTGGGACAGCAAACTACTTGCCTTCACCCATACACACACACACACACACACACACACACACACACACACACACCTTTAAACACAGATGAACTAATACACCAAATAAAATTTTATTAAGACTATCTCAGGTAATTGACTGATGGGGAATTTTTGGTGTCTCTCTCTCTCTCTCTCTGTCTCTCTCTCTGTCTCTCTCTCTGTCTCTCTCTCTGTCTCTCTCTCTGTCTCTCTCTCTGTCTCTTTCTTCATGGGCTGTGACTGGGTGTTGAATCACACCTACTCAACCAGGTTAAAGTCCAGGTTACATCACTGTCTAAAGCCACGCTATAAAGTTCTTCAACTCAGCGGATGACAGTAAAATACTTACAGTAATAAAGTTTAAACCGAAATCTGTCTCATACAGAGAGAACGCTTTCAAATGTCTAAACAGGACACATGAATCATCTGACAATGTTTCCATAGCAGGTATATGAAGACGGAACAAAACGGAAAATCTTTGTTTTTAAATAGAAACATCTGCTTGAGCAAAATCATTATGGATAAAAAAAAAAAAAAAAGAAAAAAAAAAGAAAGAAATCCATAAGCCAGCAACAACAACAAAAAATCAAAACCGGCCTAAAACAATGAAACTAACCTCAAATAACCTTGTGACACCCTCCGAGTCCAACGTTCTGTACAACTTGTTACCTTTGCCCAATAAACCACATTGTGATCAAAAGGCACGTCATCCTTTACCAGCTACAAGCAAAATTTCACCCAAAAAAATCCCCATAAATGTCACTGCAAAACACCTAAAACTGTTCTTTGCACACTTCAGTGTAGATATCAAGTATAATTCATTAAAAGGAGTGTAAAAATCATGTACCACTTTATTGATATTTCTAATGACATTTCTTTTTTTTTAAATTAAAGACTTTCAAATGAGGAAAACAGCCGTATCAATGGAAAAATCACTCAGTACACTTCAACATCTGCAGTACACTTTAACATCTGCAGAACCAGAAGGTAATAGTGTTTGAGAGAATTTAACTACAAGCTTATAATACAAATAGGAAAATAAACGTAATTAAATAGGACAATTTCTAATTAAATGCAAGTTTGTTTTTTTTGTTTTGTTTTTTAAGGAGAGAAATATTTATTTCTAGCTGTGAGGACCTAAAAATGTATGGCATACTGTGATGCTTAAACTCTAGATTTCAGCAAAAACTGGACCTAAAACAATCAGATTTAAGAACATGTCCTAAGAGTAGACAAAGGAAATTTATTTACTGAACGAAATATAATCTAGTGAGTATTGTTTGATCTCAAGAACCGAAATCTACAGTAGAATAGTGGAAGTGCATCATGGCACAAACAAAAGAGATTTCTGAGAACCTCAAAAAAGAGTAGTTGATGCTCATCAGAATTAAAAAGGTGACGAATTTATCTCTAAAATCTGAGACCCACTAATCCAACAGTCAGACAGTTTGTGGGGTGAAAATTCTAGACTACTGTCCATAGAATTGGTTGACCAACAATGATCTCTTTAAAAGCAAGACCTGTAACAGTGCACATCTACGCAAATAAAGTCCTCTTTTACATCGTCTGATGTTAATGTGCATCAGTCCACCTTTAGAACAACAACAATGGTACGCAAGCAAGGAGAAATCCATGCGATCTGAAAGGAGATAAAAGTAATGAGAAACCAAACTGTAACCACAATTTGAGGCACACAATCTGTATAAGATGTCTCTGGATGCAGTCGCATTCAATTTTTACCTCCACTTGATCAAGGAGACCCAAAACTGTTGGCAATGCCTCTGTGCACAAAGCTAGCTCCATGAAGATAAGGTTCACATGGGTTGGAGATGAAGATTGTAGATGGCCTGACCTTAACTCCACTGATCACCGTTAAGATGAATTGAAATTCTCACTGCCCCCCAAACCTCCTCACCTACACCAGTACCTGCCTTTATTAATACTCTTGTGACTGAATGAGCACAAATCTCCACAAGCACGAAGAAACCTTGCCAACAAAATCTAGTGGAACATCTGCTTCTGAGTGGAGGTTAATATAACAGCAAATTGTGACTAAATGTCCATATAGTGTATGTTTGGAGAAAGATAATAAATAAATAAATAAATAAATAAATAAATAAATAAATAAATAAATAAATAAATAAATAAATAAATAAAATTGCATTCCAGCAAAAGAACATTATCCCATTTGTAAAACATGCCAGTGATCATAAGTTGGGCCTGTTTTGCTACATCTGGTCCAGGACAGCGTGCAATCATTGACGGAACAAGGACCGACTTATGCCAGCGTATTCTAAATGGGAAATGTCAGGTCATCTGTCTGTGAACCGAATCTCAAGAAAAAGTGGGTCATTCACAAAACAAAGAATCTAAGACCACCAGTCGTTCGACTACAGGCAGGTTCAAGAGGAATAACGTGAATGCTAAGTGAAATGTAGAAAACCCTGAAAGAGCAGTTCGGGTGAGAAAATTTGCAAGTAAGTTTTCTTTGTTTACTCTCAAGATTTCTGATGATGTTTTAGACCATATTTATGTAGAAGCAAAGACATTTCTAAAGTGTTTGTGAACTTTCAAGCCCCGACACAGGAGGAGGCAAACAAATCTTTTTGTTTTTTGTTTCTTCAAAAATTTCACATGTACATTATTATTGCTTATTTGCTCATTCATCAAGCAAATAACGTACTATACAGGTAGACCCCAACTTACAGGAGGTCAAGAAGAGTCGTGAGGCCGTAAAGCGGGGTCTGACTGTACTTTATAGGCAAGCATTCGGTATCGATTTTCACCTTCTGTCACTTGCATGGAAATTTCTCCAGATTCTCATAGAAAAAAAAAAAAAAAAGAACTGTAAATGAAGAGATATTCTTTGTAATTTGATGCTGAGGAACATTATTTTTTTAAAAATTGTTCCACAATTTGTAGGCAGGTTTTTTGCAGATTAGTGAAACTCTTGGCCACCTTTACTTCCAAAAGTCTCTTTTTTTGCTAAGCCCATCAAATTCAAAATGACCTTTTTTCCCTCCTTTAAAATAGTAAATTTACTCACTTTAAACATTTCCAATCATTTCTGTGTCCTGCTATGAATAAAACAGGGTTTTTTAAATTACATAAGTTATGCTTTAATCCCAATGTAGCCTGTCACGGAAAAGAGCACTGTACTGTATCTATACTGTCCAAAGATGTGTGTAACCTACGAACAAAAAAATAATCCAAATTATACCAAATAACACAAATAATTCCAGGGAGGCCCAAAGTGTACAAAAATTGGGGACCAGAGGTAAAAGTTATTCTAACAGGATGTTTTAAGAACTGGGCTTTTCCTATTCTCTACCCAGGAGACTCAGTCATGAGAATAAAGAGGAAGGGTGGTTTAATACACACAATATTGCAGACAACGTAAATTTCAAAGCTAAAAGTATGTTTTTGCTGAATGTGGCTTACTGTGGTTTACCCCTTAACCTCACCCCCTAGTATTTACTGACCACTTCTTCCCATTTTGTTCCTACAATTTGGTATGTATCCACGTACCTATTCTAGAACCTAGTTGTGTATTAGTATTTGCACTTATAAGTGTAGAGGATTAAAACGACTATTCCATAAACTGTAAAATATTAGTTTGTATTGCATTCACTGTTTTTTTTTTTGTTTTTTTAAAGGGTGATGTCTGTAACCTGCAAAATGTTTGCTGAAAAGTAAAATAAACACTGGGTAAAGAATCTTTGCTGGTCGCACACACAACCGAAAAACATTGCAGAAGATCTAACCCGAATTATTTTCCATTCAATATTCAAGCCCTCAAAAAACGCTACACGTATGTCAAAATGACTACCGACTTAAATCACAGAACCGTGTTGTTTTATTAATTTTACAATTATATTAAACTGTATTAAATTTGCATGAATGTGTGTTATGCTGACCGATGTGACATGGCCAAAACAGGATCATAAAGAACACTGGTTACTAAAAGGATCATGATATCAGATTAAGGTCAGGTATTGATGAAGGAAAAAGTCTAATCGGTAAATAGTTAAAGGATTTTACAATTTTTTTTTTCAACCACAGTAAATAAACTTAAGCATAAGAGGAAGAATGTGTTTGTCATACATCAGACACATCAGACATTTGTCTGATATTGTGTAGGTGTGTGTATATATATATATATATATATATATATATATATATATATATATATATATATATATATATATATATATATAGACACACACACCGTATTTTCCGAACTATAAGCTGCTACTTTTTTCCCACGCTTTAAACCCCACGGCTTAAACAACGAAGCGGCTAATTTATGGATTTTTCCTGGGTTTTTCCCGTTTTCACAAACTTCAAGACAAAAAACTGAGCCCCATAACATTAGGCCGATGAAATTGCCGAACAGGTTCAGTTGAACCAATGAAATTCTTTATATTAAATCAGATGCGCTCCCACTGAATCGGGACGCACCACATCATAAATATGGATGAGGTTCTACCCATGTTTGACCTGCCGCTCACTCGGACTGTCTACAGGAAATGCGAATCATTTGTCATTCGGCTTAATGAAGACATTTGTTGAAGTTTGCTGAAATAAGTGCAACAGTTAAGTAAATCATATCTTTAGAAGATGTTATATTAAATGTAAAACTCACACACACACTTTATATACACATCTGTATTACCCAGATGGTTTGTAAGAAATGTAAACTATTTAAATACATTTTTCCATTTAATCAATTGAATGTGCCAATTTATTTAATTACTCAATTTAATCAATATAATAAAAAAAAAGTGATTTGCATTAATCTGATTTATTCTATTATAAAATAGATTTAACCAAGAAGGCACTGTTGAACTTTTGATGTACAGAAATGCTAATAATAATAAACTGCATTATAGCATTTCTTCGCCCTAACTGTACCTTGACTTAAATATTGGGTACATACCGACCCATGATCGATCGATCGATCGATCTATCTATCTATCTATCTATCTATCTATCTATCTATCTATCTATCTATCTATCTATCTATCTATCTATCTATCTATCTATCTATCTATCTATCTATCTATCTATCTATCTATCTATCTATCTACCTACATACACACACACACACACACATGTGTATATATATATATATATATATATATATATATATATATATATATATATATATATATATATATATATACAACCCAGCCATTAGGGGGGCACAAGCCAGTGTACTCTTAGTGCCGGTCCCAAGCCCGGGTAAATGGGGAGGGTTGCGTTAGGAAGGGCATCCAGCGTAAAACATGTGCCAAATCAAATATGCGGATCACAAATGAGAATTTCATACCGGATCGGTCGAGGCCCGGGTTAACAACGACCGCCACAGGTATCGTTAGCCGACAGGGTACCGGTGGAAATTGGGCTACTGTTGGCCGAAGGAGGAGAAGGAGAGGAGGAAGGCGTCTACAGAGACGGCAGGAAAAGGAGCAGTGTAGGAGAGTAGAGGTTCGGGTTGGTACTTTAAATGTTGGTACTATGACGGGTAAAGGGAGAGAGATAGCTGATATGATGGAGAGGAGAAAGGTAGATGTGTTGTGTGTTCAGGAGACCAAGTGGAAAGGGAGTAAGGCCAGGAACATTGGAGGTGGGTTTAAACTGTTTTATCATGGTGTGGATGGGAAGAGAAATGGTGTAGGGGTGATTCTGAAGGAAGCGTACAGTAAGAGTGTAGTGGAGGTGAAGAGAGTTTCTGATAGGGTGATGATCGTGAAGGTGGAAGTTGAAGGGATGATGATAAATGTCATCAGTGCCTATGCTCCACAAGTTGGCTGTGAGATGGAGGAGAAAGAAAGATTCTGGAGTGAATTAGATGAAGTGGTAGATGGTGTACCTAGGAAAGAACGATTGGTGATTGGGGCAGACTTTAATGGGCATGTAGGTGAAGGGAACAGAGGTGATGAGGAGGTGATGGGTAGGTATGGTTTTAAGGAGAGGAATGTGGAAGGGCAGATGGTGGTAGATTTTGCTAAAAGGATGGAAATGGCAGTGGTGAACACGTATTTTAAGAAGAAGGAGGATCATAGGGTGACGTATAAGAGTGGAGGAAGGTGCACACAGGTGGATTATCTTCTGTGTAGGAGATGCAACCTGAAGGAGATTGGAGACTGTAAGGTGTTGGCGGGGGACAGTGTAGCTAGACAGCATCGGATGGTGGTCTGTAGGATGGTTTTGGAGGCGAAGAAGAAGAGGAGGAAAGTAAGGTTTGAAAGAAGAATAAGATGGTGGAAACTGAAGGAGGAAGAGTGTAGTGTGAGGTTCAGGGAAGAGGTCAGACAGGGGCTCGGTGGTGGTGAAGAGGTGCCGGATGATTGGGCAACTACTGCAGGAGTGATGAGGGAGGCAGCTAGAAAAGTACTTGGTGTGACATCTGGAAATAGAAAGCAAGACAAGGAGACGTGGTGGTGGAATGAGGAAGTGCAGGAGAGCATTAGGGGGAAGAGGTTGGCAAAACAGAAGTGGGATCGACAGAGTGATGAGAAAAGTAGGCAGGAGTACAAGGAGATGCGGCAGCAGG
>NC_139582.1:6112872-6127872 GCF_946808225.1 Silurus aristotelis | reverse complement strand
CCTGTTTTAGAGAACTAGTTGAATATTGGTTGATCTGACGCTGTAAACTCTCCTTCATTAGTTCCATTCAAGATTCATCTGCACTGCAATTCATCAATTCAAGTCACGTTTACAAATAAAAGTTTATTGGAACTGTGAAGAAGAAGAATTTTGACAACTGGTTTAACCATTTTGCATTCGATGACTTATGCAATGAACTGATGCCTAATTGTTTTGGAGGTTAAAACCATTTTGGTGAAACCAGTATCATATATTTTGATCAACATGAACATAAACAACTGATAATGTAGGAAACAGCAGACACTTGTACACAATCGATTAAATGATGTACCAAAGCATTCGCAATTTGACCAAAGCAACGAGAAATGTTCTTATGATGTGTACAAATGAATCAATGATGTGAAGGTCGAACAAGTAGTTTTAAGAATTTTATTTCTGATCTGAGAAACGGTCCAAAGCAACTGAGGAAAAACTGTAGGGATGATTCAAGAAAACACTGAGAAAAAGTGTAACATGGAAAAGGGCATTTTTATTTTATTTTTTTACCTTTTTGTTAAACTTCCAGTCAGCGTTGTATCATGACCTTTTGTGCCTTTGTACAACGTTTTATTTTTATATTTACTCTGGTTTATGTTATGGTGGAGCCAAAGCCAGGTCTAGGAACTCTGGGTCCATCACAGAATACCATCCATATTCCATCCGGGGAGTTTTTCCTTGTCACGGTCACCACCGGCTCGCTCATCAGGGACAAACTGTATAAAGAACATCTTATTTATTTTTATCACCACATTATCTGTGTAAAGCTGCTTTGAAACAATGTTCATTTTTAAAAGCGCAATACAAATAAAAATTAATTGAATTGAATTAAATTGAATTGAATTGGTATAGGGGGGAGTGGTGGCTCCAGCGGTTAAGGCGCTGGGTTGTCGATCGGAAGGTCCGGGGTTCAAGCCCCGGTATCGCCAAGCTGCCACTCTTGGGCCCTCGAGCAAGGCCCTCAACCCTCTATGCTCCGGGGGTCCCTTACACGGGGAAATATCAAGGTCCGTGACATGGGGCCGCCTTCCCATGGGCTCACCACCTGCGGGAGGAACTGTAAGGGACGGTGCTGTGAGGATTGGGCAGCAGTCGAAGGCGGGGGCCTGCTTAGACTGCTGCCCCCGCGACCCGGAATACGGATAAGCGGGAGAAAATGAATGAATGAATGAATTGAATTGAATCCATACATACAGTACATACATACATATATACATACATACATACATACATACAAGGGATACAGGCCAATACCAATAATAATAATAATAAGAAGAAGAAGAAGAAGAATTTGGGGAATTTAAAGTGAACTGGTCTTTGCACCTTTCCTTCTCTTCCCTTCTTTTCTCTTCTCTTCTGTTCACTTCAATTCTTCTCTTTTCCAATCTTACTTTCTCTTTTGATCTCTTCTTTTATGTTCTGTTATGTCCTCTTCTCTATTGTTCTCCTCTTTGCTCTTATTTTTTCTATTCCGTTCACTTCTAATCTCTTCCCTTTATTCTCGCTCTTCACCTCACTTTTATTCTCTTTTTTTTCTTCTTTTATCTCCTCTTTTCCTTCTCTTCGCTTTTTCTTTCAGTGCACATGTTTCACATTACAAGAAGGTAGAAGGAGGGAAATCAGCTTTACAGTGTGATCTAAACAGACAGACAGACAGACAGACAGACAGACAGACAGACAGACAGACAGACAGACAGACAGACAGACAGACAGACAGATAGATAGATAGATAGATAGATAGATAGATAGATAGATAGATGCCACAAATTTTATTAATGTGCGATTAATGCAGCATGCAGTTCTGTTTGACTATTTAAAAAAAATATATAAATAAATAAATAAATAAATAAATAATAAAAACAAATAAATAAATAAATAAATAAATATAAAATAGGCGAAATTAAAATCTTCAAAGCACCATGCATTTGGTCATGACATCCTTTCTTTTCTCAGATATAAAGAAAATAATAAACTTCACTGCGAAAAAATTATTTTTAAACAATATATTCATTCATTTTCTCCCGCTTATCCGTAATTCGGGTCACGGGGGCAGCAGTCTAAGCAGGACTCCGCCTTCGACTGCTGCCCAATCCTCACAGCACCATCCCTTACGGTCCCTCCTGCAGGTGGTGAGCCCACGGGAAGGCGGCCCCATGTCACGGACCTTGATATTTCCCCGTGTAAGGGACCCCCGGAGCATAGAGGGTTGAGGGCCTTGCTCAAGGGCCCAAGAGTGGCAGCTTGGCGATACCGGGGCTTGAACCCCGGACCTTCCGATCGACAACCCAGCGCCTTAACCGCTGGAGCCACCACTCCCCCCTATACAATATACATTTGTTTTAATGATGCGCCAAGACTCAAATCGACCAACAAAATCCGTCCAGCAATTAAAACCATCCGTGTGGAAACACAAGCAAAAGTTCCGTTTGGTGTCCTGATGATTTACGTTTATTGAAACACCATAATTACTTTCAAACATTCACAAGAATATTTTGTCTTCATGCTCTATGTTGAGTTTGGTTCCACTAATAATGAACATACATTTGCATAAAGCATCGATATTTGTTCATGGCCATGTTGATAAGAGAATTAAAAACAGATATTTAAGGTACATTTAGAAAAGTTTTAAAAAATGCGATAAAGTTGTGATTAATTGTGAGTTCACTCATGGCAATTAATCGTGATTAAATATTTTAATAGATCGACAGCCCTAATAAAAACAAGTCTGCTTGTTGCCCTCGATCATGTTATCATGATAAATGAGTTATAAAAAGACAGTGTTTTAGTTAGATATGTTTTAGTTTGTCCACCTCTTTATATCTGTTTGTCTGTTTTACTTTGAAGAATATAATAAAAATATCTTCATAACATGGGCTTAAACCCCAAGTACAAAAGCATCAAAAACTTAAACCTGATGCAAATATCTCCAGCAGGGGTCATCATTTCCTGTTCTAGAGAACCAGAATTCATTGCAGTTCACAATTTTCATATTTAACCTCAGCTTTGGATTTAAGTGTTGTCTTGCATCAGTGGGACTGAAAGCATTTGAAACACATAGGCTAATCTGTATAATTCTAAGTAATTTAATAGCATAACCTGGTAGGCTGTGTAGATTTAATTAACTAAATATAACTATATATAATAAATATAATATAACTAGAATTGTTATTTGATTGCATTATTATTTAGCAAAAATTTAGATAGAGGATCATGAACATTTACATTTCTTGGTAGATGCATTTTTTTTTTTTTTTTTTTACGATTAATTGATGTTAAGGGCACTGCACGAGTGGTAGCTTGGTGGTGCTGGGATTTACACTCTTCACATCCTTCCAATCAGAAGTCCAATGTCAACTATCACTTCTCCAGAGTTTGTGGAAGCCAATATTTGGGAACTTGCCCTTATCCAGCATGACTTACAATAATCTCATTTATACAACTGAGCAGTTAAAAGTTAAGGGCTTTGTTTAGGGGCCCAATAATTACACACAAACTTCCGATTGGAAGTCCAACAGATTAACTGAGCTACTGTCAAATGCGAATGACGAAATTGGAGTATTGGAGCGTGTTGGAAATTGGAGTATGTGTTTTGCTAGTGACCGCCATGTAATATATATTGAAAATAAGTGTCTGGCTTTAGCATGTCAGCTAAATAAATAAATCAACTTTATTAAGGAACTCATATAAAATTGGACATTTCCTCATCTTAGAAATGTGAATAGATTTTTTGGTACATACATGCATACTGTAAGCTATTAACTATTTAAATCAGAATACTATTTGTACTATTTGTGTCACCCAACAGACAGACAGCTGGCAGACAGAAAGCAAGAGGCTACGGCTCCTCTAAACCGCATGGCACCGGTATAGGAGACGGGCAACTTTTATTAATCTTTTCAGGAAAACCCAAGACTATCTTTTGGTGGCTAAAGGGTTGCAATAATGTATTTGCTCTTCTTCAAATTGAAATGGTGAATGAGCCAATTAATATGCTTGTATGTGGTCCATTAAGCTTAAACTGTGGACCTTATCGTACCTGAGAAATGTACACATTAGAGTTGTGTCTGACTGGGATGTGTTCAGTGCAGTATGTGGGTCAGATGAAAATGCTAAGCGTGGGCGGCACTAGATCATCACTCATTAGCTATCTGGGCAGGAATTACTGCAATTGGCAAACCAGTACTGAGTGCTGCAATGGCAAAATCTTTCTAAAAATAACAGTTTCATTAAAACATGGCAATGCTGAATCTACATCTCCTGTGCCTTCTGTTATAAAATTTGAAATTAGTCCCGGGCATGGTTAGGAATCTATTGTGGTGGATTTTAATTGCAGATTTAAAGTGTTTGACTTTTTTATTTTCCCCTCCCCCACATTAAACCTTCTACAATATGAAAACATTTTCTACAAAAAGAAAGGAGCTCTATTGACCTTTTTAAGGGTTCTGTCATTTAAATGAAGCTCGTGACTTATTCGGACAGGATTGTGTTTATATGAGAGAATTTTTTTTTATTTGCAGGTCCTACTCTGTCATTTAATTTTTGTCCAAATTATCCATGTCAATGTGCTTTTTCCCCTGGAGGTGAAGAGGTGAAGAGGACTGGGGTGCAGTCAAGGTTTCAATTGATCCAAAAGGTGTTCAATACGTTTGATATATTCAATAGGTTTAAGCTCCACTTAAGATCTTCCACTCCAACCCATGTAAACCATATCCCCATGTTTAATTGGGTAACAGATAGGTAAAGATCTACATATGGCTGGAAAAGTCAGGTGTTCCAATACTTTTGTCTAACCAGTGTATGTATGGTATATGTTAGATTGCTGCCCCCTTGTGAGTGATGAGATCAGCTACACTGATGCCGTTCGTATGAGCATATGAGTGAAGCTGTGTTTCCCCCAGCTGGCTCTGGGCACTGCTCCCAGTCTGTTTAAAACAGGAGAAGGGGGTGAATGTAATCAGGGCTCATCTTTGTTGTGTATCAGATTATGAGGGCCCCTTCCTCTCTTGTATGTGGGTGGACGCTTCTTTTGCTGGTTTGTCTGCCAGCGAAACAGCACAATATTTGGAAGCGTGGAACAATTGCATCTCCGCTGGTGCACAGTACTGAGCTGAGAAACATGCAACATTTCAACATCAGAAAATGTCCAGAAAAGAATTCGATCGTGTTATATTTTCAAACCTGACGCTAGGCAGATTTGAAATTTGTCGTGGTTATGACATCCACCGAGAAAGCATTACGTTGTCTTCGGGGAGAACATTGAGTCCACACGAGCGTGATGTTCATGATGTTCAGAGCTGTGATTGACATCAAGCTAGAAGGTGTTTCAGGGATTCGGAGTATTTAAGACAGGATCGTCAAAGATGTCGTTCTGTCATCGTATCGATATGTGTGTGTGTGTGTGTGTGTGTGTGTGTGTGTGTGTGTGTGTGTGTGTGTAAGTCAAGTACAAGGGCCGTTTCCTTTCCTTTCCATTCTGCTTCATTCCCTTCCCATTGTGATGCCTTTAATTAAAGTGATTTTATTCACAGGCACACAGCTGGCACCGGCGGCTTTCCATTAGGCATCCGAGTGGCCGTCTCGCTGGTGGGAGGACCCACACTGGGGCTGCTTCCTGTGAAGCACAATACTAGTTTCATCTCCCCTCTGAGTTTGTTGTGTGTTTTGAATTTATTAATCATTGATTTTAATGCGCGCCTCTTGACGGTGGCAGCTACCCATGCATTAATTAATTCCTGCGATCCTCTTTTACAAAATGGCATTTAAAACAATACAGGGGTCAGCCAGGCTTGCCTCTGACCTATAAAGAGAAGCGCTGAATGCGAAATGTCAACATTTGCTTTTTATTTGTTCGTCGTTGCTCTTCTTCTATACGGCATCTTTTTGTTTTGGGTTTTTTTCCCATTTTTTTATGTATTGCCTTCTTTTATATTCGATGGCACCGATATAAAGAGGCCTCTTTTTTTTCTGCAGCTATTGTGATATCAGTAAATACAGTTTCTTTTGTAATTGAGCTGCACATCGCAGGGTTGCAAATCGCAATCATTTCCCTAAAAATGCTCCCTAAATATATCCCAGCTACTTTGCATGCAGGTGCTGTCATCTGCCAAGCAGTCGATCCTGAAGCAAATTGTTGTTCTTAAGTTGGGAAGAAAGGTGCTGTGCCATCAACAATAGGTAGTGTTGATCCTTTTCGGGTCTTAAAGAAGAATGTAAAAAAATATATATATTGCCTTGGGTAAATTTGGATTAAAAAATGAAAGATTAGATCTCCTTGCTTGTGTGTGGCAGAGGAATTTGAATTGAGGGGTAGGATTTGAATGCATTCATAAGCGTATATTTTTATTTATTAAATAATACGAAAAAGAAACACAAACACCCCCCCCCCCCCATCTATCCAATCCATTTAAATTAAGAAGTGGTCTGTGTGGTTGAAAAGATAAAAGCCGGGCTCATAATCCGTATTGACACAGGGGGACGCGTTAAAGACAGACTGTTAAGACCCAGCCGAACCCCACCCCTGTGAACGGGTCTGATCCCCATTCAGGGAGAGAGTCTTAATGCTAAAGATTTCCTGAAAGATTGCTTTCACTGCATTGATTAGCACATGTTGTTGGTAAACTTAATAGTGTGTGAGTGTGTGTATATGTGTGTGTTAAGAGACAGGGTATTCATCTGGCTCGAAAATGGTAGAAAAGAAAGAAAGCACAGACAAATACAGCTGGAACTTGGGGTCTGTTTTGCTCTATAGGTGTCATCCTCTTCTGCTCGGATTTGTAAAGGATACTCTTACGTCCTAGTTATTACCAGATCAGCTTTTCCTGGTGGATCCCATGTGGACGCGTATTATACCAGCGGGGTCTTTCTAGTTTGTCCACCACTCTGCATGAGATGTGTCACAATGATTTTTTTTACGAAACTTTTTAGGGGGTCAACAATTAGATGCGAGTAAATAGTTCGGCCTTTCACAGCAGCCCGACTGACTGTTTTGATAGTGCTCTTCTCCCCCAGCGGTTTCCTTTTGCTCTCTTTGTTCACTGTATTTGAAGACGACCCCCCAGGCACTGCTTGCCACAAAGCCTAAACGGTGCTGCTGCCCTTTCTTTCCTCCCTCCATCTCTAAAAAAGGGAGAAGAACAGACAGAGCAACTGAGAGCCATCGATCAGCGGCGATCGTTGAGCGGCCCCGCACCCTGCCTTTCATTGTTTTTTATCTTGTCTCTCAAGCCGGGCGAACCCTTGTTGCCATGGCATCGCCCGCACACTGGCAGTGCCACTTCAGCCCTTTGCTTAATGATCTCTTGGCTGATCGCCTGCTCATCAGTCTCACTCGTTCTGATGAGAAGCAGGGAGGACATTTGAATCCTGCATCATAAACCGTGGCACTCCTGATAATTTGTTCACAAATGGTACAAACGACTTTTAACTCTTGATTACACGTATTAAGCTCAGTGGTGAAGGAAAGTCCTCATGGTCTTAGTTATATACAATTGGAAGGAACCAATTTGCATCCTTTGAGTAGGTTACATCCTTTTTTTTTTCTTGCTCCCGTTGTTTTTTTTAGTCATTACTTTAAACCATCACTTTGCTGCCAGTTTAGTGCCTGGTGTGGGATTACTGCTCATATAAATAGCTGCCATTGATTTGGCAAGAAAAAGAGACTCTGCTGTCATTATAGAGACAGAAAATCCTAATTTAGAAAAGTGAACAAAAAACGCTCAGCGTTCAATTCAATTCCGTAATCCACCATATTGCATGAAATCAGGGGTGTCGTGCTACAATGCACAGTTTAACTCGGTGCCATGATGGAGACAAAGGTAGCGCCTGGAGCTACATCATGATGTACTGAGCAACGAAACGTGCTCCATGTCACTGTTTCATTTTACCTTATTTAATTTTTTCGTTCTTGCCAAGCCCCGTCTCTGTACCTTTTTGACTTTATTGCAATATATGTACCCCGTCTAGTTTAGACGTTTCAAGTGTTTAATATTGTCAGGAAGTGCCATGGCGAGCACCCTGTTAATTAGTTTCGTATATTTCCATCTCCGTCTCCACTCTGAACTTAGTGAAACGGCCGTGCCTAATTATACATGACTTTGAGGAGATGATGCGTGCTACAGCCCCAGCACGTTTTATTTGAATATGGACAGAAGCGGATCAGACGTTCGCTGCCACTATTGATCCTCAAATAGAGGCCGAGCTGTCTGTTTTGAACGCCGGGGTCCGGTCGATCACAGCTGACCTATTGTTCACAAGGTAAAAGAAGAGAGCAAATACAATGGAAAGGATTCGGATCATAATTGGGCTGCTGAGGCAGTTGCTATTTTCAGTTATTCTAAAGACTCATCACGTCCAATGACCCGTGGCACAAGAGGGCGACTTTACAGGCTATTGTATTCAAGACTTCAGACCGGATGGTCAAATTTGGATACAGCTCAATATGTTCCAATATTGTCGAAGTGTTTTTGAATGTTTACTTTCAATCCGAGACGGTTCATTACTTCGTCTGTCTTGGCGGTTGGTTTTTATCTTAACACTTCTGATGTAAAAAGCTGGACTGGAATTATGTCTCTGTTGGAGACATTTTAATTAATACAAACCCTTTTTATGCAAAAAAAAAAGTCTTACAGTTTAGATTTAATATCCTTATATTACTGCTCCATCTTTGGATGCAACTTTGCAGAGCTTGCCACCGATTTCATAACTGCTGTCTTTATTTATGCATGCATTTTAAATGTATCCGAGCATGCATCTTCAAATTGTATTCTTTCAACTACGCCATGATGTGCTGTAAATATTAATGCTCTGACATATGCCTGCCAGCGCCTTAGCTAAGAATTATTTAAAGTTGGGTGGAAATTTCCATTTAAGAAGAAACTGCTTTCTCTCCTTAAGTCTAAACGGTTTTCTCTAATGTTTTGGATGGTGTGGATCTCAACAAAGATACAAGGAGTGGAATTTTACAATGTCAGGGAATAAATCTTTCCACTTCTTTTTCCCTTTTTTTTAAAATCATAGCTTGATCGTGAAACACTAGACGCTATCTGCGGATTGCCTTACTCTTTTATCGATGGAGAGCTAGTTACAGCTAGCTTTATACATGTGATCGCTAAGACAGATGAGTATTCTTGTGCCTATCTTTTATTATATGTATCATTTCATTATTATTTAAAAAAACAGTACCTTTCATGTGTTTCGAGCACATTTCAGCTGACCTTTCCGACCTTTCTACGACTTGCCATAGTCTATGAAGCCGATGCTGTAACAAATGACCTGTGATGCTTTTAAAGCTATGAATAGTGTGATCATGTGGACTGAAGAACGGTCAATATGGAGTAACTTCTTCCATTACTGTTTGGACTAGCTCGATGATGGATATCTCGCATTTACAGCAAAGCGCAGTCCTAAAGCACTTAAATCCACTTCTCACCCCTCAGACAAGGCAAAAGTAAGCTTCACTTTTTATCTGCTTTTCTCCCTGTGCATACTTACAGCCTTTAAAAAATCCGTTTTACTATTTTATCCCCCCATAATGTGATCTAGTGAGCCAACCACTTCCTGCATATCATAAGGTATTGAAAGGTACAATTGAATTAGACTAAAGAGCTCTGAAGAACGAAGAGTACTCCCGTCCTCTCTTTTTGCTGTAAATTGACACTGAAATGGTCTGTCTCTCGCCCTCTCCAACGGATAACTTGCATATTAACTGGCTCACGGCAAATTGTGCCGAAATGGGACAGAATGCAGTAAATGAGATATCTATTGTCTCAGATCGCATTTCCTCTCATCAGCGCGCTTTATTTCCTCACTCCCGTTGATGGGAGTTTATGATGTCTAATGACATGACCTTGACTCCTGCACCCCCCCCCCCTCCCCAACAAACGTTTCTTTGTTCCACCAAACTAGAACATATTTACTAACCGCTAAGTGAAGCGTATAATCCGCATTACACGCTGTCCTACTTTTGACACCTGTACGTTACTCTGTCGGCCTTAGACTTTTATCGTCTTTTTGGTTTGTTTGTTGTTTTTTTTTTTCTGTTTTACAATTTGTGGCCTCTCCCATCGAATAGAAACTGTCTGGGAATATCTTGTGCTTCCCAAAAAAAGAAAATCAGAAAAGCTCTGAATATACATATGATTAATAATTAATTCCATACTTTATTCCCCTTTGAAAGTTATTATGCAGAATTAATATTTCATTCGGGTACAAGCCTTACATGACAAGCACGCTAAGACAAAGAATAGTAATGGCACATAGTTCGACAAGTCCGTGTAGGATCACAGGCAGAGAGATTCGATGCCTGATTTCAGTCGCCTCCGCTTCTTATAAATATGCCACGACAATGCACTTGTTTTTTTTCCCCCCACAAGTTTTCCAACTTTGAATGCATTATGAGCTTAAAATACATCCTGCATGCCGCTTCTGCTTTGGAAAGAACACAATAAATATCAGGAACAAATCATTTTTAAGATTTAAAGATATATGAAGATAGAAAATTAAGTTTTTCCACTTGTTGTTAGTTTGCTCCGTGTCATAATGAACATGACTCATGCGATTTTGTCTCTGGCACCTGGTCCCTCTGTATATGTTTCTGTGATTTGATATGCCTTATTCTTCGTGGTCCATCTCTCTATCTGTCCCACTTTGGCTATCTCTCTCTGTCTCTGTCTCAGTGTCACACTCTTACATGCAGACTAACTCTCTCTCCCTTCGTCTCTCGTTTCCTGATGTGCCGCAGAGAGACGCAATTATCCACTTCATTTGAGTCGCCGTGATAATGGTTGGCCCGGCCCTCTCGGGGAAATAGGTAGACATAATTGTGAACGGTGTAATGAGTGTGGGATCGCAAGCGTGCCACACGACACCATTAGAATCGACCCGCTCCTGACCTCGACCCTGACAACAAGTGAGACCCTCAGCTCTTGCTGCGCTTGAGGCAAACCGGAACTATTCCAGCTCCTGGACAATTAATGCCAAGCTATCTTTTACTTCTCTCTCTCTCTCTATATATATATATATATATATATATAAACTCTAATTCTGTCGGTCTCACTTTATGGCATTTTATGTTCTGATTATATTTTTACAGTATATTATTCAGAAAATCGCCTCTTGTCATTTATATTTATTCAGGACTTTGGATATGTTTTATTCTATAATATATGTGAAAAAAATGTTTTTTTTTAAGTGCATAATCACAAATTCAGAGTGCAGATGATTTCCCTGCGATGAGTATTCAGGCTGCAGAAAGTTAATTTTGATTGAGGCATCTGTTAGATTGTGTTGATTCATGTGTGCCTAAATTTTCAAGGCAAACATCTGAGCTATCTGCGATGCAAAAGGCGAATTCTGGTGCAAAAAGAGGATTTTTTTCACTATTGTTATTAATAATATGTAATTAATAATTACAAATAATAATATAATAATAATAATAATAATAATAATAATAGTAATAGTAATAGTATTAATAATATTAATAATATTAATAATAATAATGATAATTACAATGAGATAAAAACTATTTTCTTTCTCCTGAATATAAAAATTATTATTGTTGATGCTGTAATTATTATTATTATTATTATTATTATTATTATTATTATTATTATTATTATTA
This sequence comes from Silurus aristotelis, assembly GCF_946808225.1. Classification (NCBI taxonomy): domain Eukaryota; kingdom Metazoa; phylum Chordata; class Actinopteri; order Siluriformes; family Siluridae; genus Silurus; species Silurus aristotelis. Next base: position 6,116,219 of record NC_139582.1, on the reverse strand, counting down.
TTATTATTATTATTATTATTATTAACAGCAGCAACAGCAACAATAATTTTATAAATAACATAACCTAAAGACATGCACAAGATTGCACAAGACCAAATCCCATCTGTTTGCACCACTGCAAAGGAGAGTTTTGGGCCCCTTTGACCACAGCTCAAATGTTCTCCAGCAGAAATATAAAATCATGCAGGAAACTGCTTGTGTATAATTTGCACCACTGTCTGCAAGTGTTGGAACGAGCCAAAGAAAATGTTTGCTTTTTACTGACGCCATATTTGGGTAATCAAGTAATCGACACTTGCCGCTAGCAGCTGAAGTAAAAAGTTCACATTCTCTCACCGTCTCTTGGGTCGCAAACCACAAACTAGAGCAGTAAATAGTATGATGACACCGTATAAAATCGTTTCCTTTAACAGTGTTCAATAATTTATATAACTATTCTAGTTAGTATGCTAGTTTAATACGCTAGCGCCGTTTACAACCCAAGTGGTATTACCACTGGTACTGTACACCCAAAATCTTTCTTACCAGTCTGTGGCATTTGCACCATATACAATATATGGACAAATGTTTGGGGACATATATATTCTTTCTGAACATCTCCACAATTTCACAGTTAGTCCCCATTTACTCTTTAGAATAACCTCCACTGTATTGGGAAGATGTTCCACTATTTTTTGGAGTGTGCTTGTGGAGATTTGTGGTAATTCAGGCCCAAGTGTGTTAGTAAAGTCGGGTAGTGATGTAGATGAGGTGAGGAGGCCTGGGGTGCAGTCAGTGTTCCAATTCATCCTTAATAGGGTTGAGGTCAGATCTCTACAGCAGGCAACTCAAGATCTTCCACTCTAACCCATGTAAAGCATAGAGCATTGTCATGCTGGAACAGGTTTGGGCCCACCAGTTCTAACAACGGGATCATTTTATATGACTACATCCAATTCCAATTTATATACATCCATGTCTAGAACACAACCCATATTATAACTGTTTACATGCTGTATTGCACATTTAATCACTTGATGCTGTTGGTGTTCTGCACACATTTCAAACTGCCACCAACTGCTGGTATAAAGAAGTGTATTTGTTTAACTTTATGGCCACTTGTCTAATATTGTGTTGGTCCCCTTTTTGCTGCCAAAACAGTCCTGATTCTTTGAGCATTAACATCATTAACTTCTTCAGCAGTTTGAGCTACAGGAGCTTGTTTGCTGGATCAGACCACACAGACCAGCCTTTGCTTCCCACAAGCATTAATAAGCCTTGGCCGCCCACAACCCTGTCACCGGTTTACCACTGTTCCTTCCTTGGACCACTTTTGATAGATACTGACCACTGCAGACCAGGAACATCCCACAAGAGCTGCAGTTTTGGAGATGCTCTGACCCAGTCTTCTAGACATCACAATTTGGTGCTTGTCAAACTCGCTCAAATCCTTACGTTTGCCCATTTTTCCTGCTTTTAACACATCGATAATTAAGGACCAAATTTTCACTTGCTGCCTAATGTATCCCACCCACTAACAGGTGCCATGATGAAGAGATAATCAGTGTTATTCACTTCACTGGTCATTAAGTTATATAGTATAATTTTACGCCTGGTCGGTGTATGTTTACATGGAGCAGTTGACAGTTCTCTTTTTCTTCACATTGTACTTTATGACATTATACAGAATATATACTGGTCAGTGCTGTTTTGTGTATTTTGTGTATCTAGGTTGTCCTGTTTTGTTTTGTCTGCTTGGACTAATGCACCATATGTGGCTAGGACAACTTACTTTTAGTCCTTAGCTCTGTGTGGTGTTATGTGGCACTACGTTGGATGATGTTTTGTGATGTTGTTTGTAGCACCAGTTTCCGGCAGAAATGTTGTTTCATTTCATTGTGTACTGTATCAACTACACATGGTTAAAATCACAATAAAAGCTCCTGACTTGACCTGATACCAATGCATTGTATACATTTATGTGCCTCCAAGTTTGTGGTAAAAGTTTAGGGAAGAACCACATATGGATGGAAAAATATTTTAAATATTTTTGTCCATATAGTGTATGTTTAAACGGTCTTTGCCATTTTGTTAAAAATATTGCCGAAATCTTAAAGCTCCTGCAGAACTGGCTGATATTAGCATGGAGATAAGTTGCTGGTGTATGATTGAAATCCACAGAGCATTTAGGAAGCTCACTTTCTGCCTCAGGATCTCCCATTAACTCACCTCCACTGACACTCTAAGCACTGTGTGTTGGAATCTCTTTCTCTCTTTTCCTCTCTCTTTCTTTCTCTCTCTCGCTGTCACTCCGCCCTCCAGCACCTGTGTGCAGACAGGTGAGCGCAGCTCGGCGTTGCGTCCCAATTATCCTCAGTGACACGGTGTCAGTGAATGATCTGCCTTTGTAACGGTGCAGCAGCGGGAGGCCCGTCGACCTGAGGCACTATTAATCTGAGCCCCGAGCAGCTGAGAAGCCCCACTCCTCCTCTCCTTGTGTGTTTGATGAGGCGCTTATCACGGAGCCCCGTTGCTTCCTGGGGCGGGGAGGTGTTGGGCTCGCTTTTTAAAATACTTTGTATTAATTAACCCTCCTATGCCTGGCTCTCTAGTTCTGTCAGCCTTCACCATTGTTATTGTTCTTACTCTTAGAGGAGAAGGTAAAGGACACTTGGGGTTGTCTTTTGGTTGGATTATACCTCTAAAAACCAAACATGCCAGTTATTTTTAGTGGAAAAAGTGTCCATGTGTTACTCATAATATAGTGTTTATGATAGTTCACAGTAGGCTCTCAGTGTTTGTTAGTGTCAGACCATTTTGAAGAGAACAAACATGTATGAACAGGTGCCTTATTTCTAGTTAAACCTTCAGAAATTGTCTTTAGATGAAAATCAAAACATAGCATCTTCACGATAGACTCAGGGTGTCTATTTTTATTTTAATGAGAAGTCCATATCTGATCACAATGAGACCGTGATCGAGCAGATCCCTGGTGTCATGAATAAAAAATGTACTAAGAAACAGGAATTAATATGTGACCTTTTGGATCGTAACATTTAATTTTGACTGTTTGAAGAGAAGCTTAAAGGTGATTTGGACTGGCCTATAAAGGCTAAAAGAAAATTGGTTCGAAAAGAAAAGGACGGCCGAGGCACACCGCTAGCTTAATGGCGCTGCAGAAACTGTTCTAACTTTATCAGCACATCCTGTTATCATTAGCATACGTATTCCGTAGCAACATGACAGAGCAGGGATCTGGGATATGATTGCGCTATTTGTGGAAACTGGTAAGATAAACTGGAAAGATGAATTAGGAGACAACTATGATGTTGTGTGTGTGTGTGTGTGTGTGTGTGTGTGTGTGTGTG
>NC_139582.1:6057872-6110372 GCF_946808225.1 Silurus aristotelis | reverse complement strand
GTGTGTGTGTGTGTGCGTGTATGTGTGTGCGTCTGAGTTAAATGAGTGTGTGTGAATGTGACCCCTATTAGGTCCAGTAAAGAAGAGCGCTCCACCGTTTGTTTTGCTTCAAGTCGCAAGAGTGGCAAGCAGGCCTTGATTTATTAGAGTGGTGTGCCAAATGACCATGATGAAGTACATTTCCATTTTAAAAGAGTTCAGCGCTCAATCTGGAAAAGTTAAGAGTGGGGGAAGCGAGCACGAGAAGCCGAGAAGGAAGAAGAGCACTATAGTGAAATTAGAGAGAAACCGAGAGATATAGAGACTGAGAGGGAAAGAGAGATAGAGAGAGCTGTGTGAAAAGGCTTGTCATGTTTAATATTTAATCTGGCCTGCATTTAGTGTCAGCACATAATATGTAAGTCGAGAGATTTAAGATGAAAAACCGTCTTAAGGCTGTCTGGGCCTTACGCAAGAGCTTAATGATGATAAAACGCTATACGAGGCATGGCCATGAGCAGAAGTGCTACGCAAGGACAGTGCAATATGGCACGCAGATTGCGTGCTTTACACATCTTTATCAAGTTCAGACGGAGTCAGAGGAGCACATGTGGGCCTAATGTTTACATCGTTCTAAATAACTAATGCTGATGCTCACACTCAGTCTCGGGCTCTGTTTTGCTTTGTGGATTTCCGCATCCACGGCGCGCTTCAGCGTGCACTGATTTTTAATAAACGGAAATACGAACAGTGATGTTAGATCACTTTACTGAAATTTTATGGCACATGCTGTCTGAGCTAAATAGCAGGCAGTTCGTCGAGTTTTTTTTTTCTTCTCTCCCCCTCTTACATTTGGCCTGATATGCGTTTCGAGTCTGGAAGTACATTTCTAACATTGTTTGTAACTGAGAGCATGTTGCTTCGCTTAAGAACACATTCGTGGCCCTGATAGCTTAATAAGCATAGTCGAACTTGGCGCACACTGACTTGTCATTGTGAAACTTGCAAGGTGAGATTCCTTGTGTATGTGTGTGTGTGTGTGTGTGTGCACACAAAACGTTGTGTGCATGTGTGCGGTGTCTGTTCCTCTGCAGTGCAATGATGAAGTGGTTCTTAAATGAAAATACACCTGTCTTTAGGACAAATACGTGGCACTAATTACTTGTCTAACCTAAATCTCCTGCCTCCAGATGTTGCTCAAATGCAGAGGGACAGAGACAAATTGTGCGCCGCTCTTTTAGCTGGTGCACAAATATAGACGTTTAAATCATCTTTCCTTGACCCTGTTGGAAAGGCATCTGACGTGAGCACTAAAGCAAAGAAGGCTAAGACTAATTGTATAAGTATAATGTCTGTAGTGCGGAATCTCGCCTTGCTCCAGTATAACTCTGACATTAGAGGGATTACACTAATATCGACCTCCTCCCTCCAGAATCCACATATCTACACGTTCTCTGGATTTTCACCTTCTCTCTATATCTCTCTCTCTTTCTCTCTGTTCTCCTCTCTTCCCCTTGTGCAAAAAAACGCACTTTGCAATTCGCACAAAGTACTGAAGAATTTTGCATCTGATTCTCAGGAGCCATTGAAAAACTCGCAGGTGTCGGTTACAGTAACTCAATAAGACCCAGGTTTTTTTCCCTCCCTTTTTTGAAAAGAAGAAGGAGAAGATTCTTGCTCTCTTCCCTGTCTGCGCTCCCTAAAGCACCTGATAGAGCTATCAACCCCATTCCTCATCACTCATTTCCCTCTATAACACCCTGATGCTCTTTTGCACTCCTTCCTCAGTCCATATTTGAAATCTGCATGGGGCAGGTGGAATGTGTGTGTATGTGTAAAGTGGTGTTGTTTTTCTATCATGGTGGGGACCAAATATTACTCCAAGGACTATGGAGAGGTGGTATTGTAGCTCAGTGGTTAGGGCTATGGGCTACTGATCAAAAGGTTGGGGCTTTAAGCCCTGGTATCACCAAGCTGTCACTGTTGGGCCCTTGAGCAAGGCCCTTAACCCTCTGTGCTCTAGAGGCACTATATTATGGCTGACCCTGTGATCTGACCCCAGCTCCTGAGCAATGCGGAATATGCGGACAAATAATTTCACTGTGCTGTAAAAATAGATTTTTTTTTATTTGGCGGTTTTTGACCTTGTCTGGATATTTGTTGGTCTCTATAAGGAAGAAACAAAGAAACTGCAAAAACCTAGATGAGACAGAAGGTTTCAGTTTGTTTCCTGAGGTTAAGGTAAGGATTAGAGTACGTGGGTGTAGCATCGCATGAACATTTATATCAATAAAAGGTCCTTTCAAGGATAGTGAGACAAACGTGTTTATGTGTGTGTGTGTGTGTGTGTGTGGGGGGGGGGGGGGGGGGGGTGTGAAATGATGTGTAGGCACCACAAACAGCCAGCCGCTGTTAATTTAAAGGACAGGATAATGAGGCTGAATATCTATTTGCTCAGCACAATGTGTGTGTTCCCAGTGACGTTAAGAGACCTGAAAGTGTGCGTGTGTCACACTGCGCACACACTTAAGAAACCAGTGTGGGAGTTCGAGTAGCTGAGGATGAACGATGACCTTACACACATTCCACACACATTTTGTAACCAAATTCTCTTATGACGTTATAACATTATGAGCGGTGAAGTGAAGAACACTGATTATCTCTTCATCATGGCACCTGTTAGTGAATGGGATGTATTAGGCAGCAAGTAAACATTTTATCTTTAAAGTTGACGTGTTAGAAGCAGGAAAAATGGGCAAGAGTAAGCATTTGAGCGAGTTTGACGAGGGCCACATTGTGATGTCTAGACGACTGGGTCAGAGCGTCTCCAAAACTGCAGCTCTTGTGGGATGTTTCCTGGTCTGCAGTGGTCATTATTTATAAAAATTGGTACAAGGAAGGAACAGTGGTAAACCGGTTATAGGGTCCCGTCCTGAGACTCATTGATGCATGTGAGGCAAAGGCTGGTCCGTGTGGTCCGATCCAACAGACGAGTTCCTTTAGCTTAAAATGCTGAAGATGTTAATGCTGTTAATACTCGACGGGTCAGGACTGTTTTGGCAGCAAGAGGAATAAACACAATATTAGGCAGGTGGTCATAATGTTATGCCTGATCGGTGTATATAGTATTAAGAGAATTAAGTGTAAGGTGTGTAAAGTGTTTCATCCTTTTCTTTTTTTAGTTTCAGAATGGCCTAGATCTCCATGGTGTCCTTAAATCTATGTATTTATACCCCGGATGACTTTTGTGCTGTTTTTGGAAGGAGGTTAGCTGTAGCGAACACACAGGTAGCAGATGTCCTGTTCTCGAAAATGCGAAGCGCGTTTTCAGTGACTGTTCGAGTGAAATTGCAGTTCTTTTCGAGTTTCTTGTCAGAAACACATGAGCCCTCGATGTGTCATGCCTTCACCCATCACACTCAGGGCTGTTCGACTCAAAATGGCGGTGGCAGATGGACTGCTGCTACTCTCTCTTGGCCTTAACTGCTCTCCTCTCTCATTGCCATGTGCCCCACGCCTCCCTGTGTAATATCAGTCATGAGCGTTCATTCTAATTATTTGTGCAAATGTTCTAATTAGTTATCAGGTGCCCCCTCCATCAGCCTCCCAAGCATCCTTTGTATTCAAAATAAGCTGTGGCACATGGGAATTTTACAAGCCATCAGCAAATATTTACCACTTCCATCTCATTATGTTTGGAGTGGCCTTATGTGCTAAAAAGCTGACCGTGAATATCTTAAGGCTCCGCACACACGCTTTAAACTTTGCCTTGACCTTTTCAGGCCGGCTGACCACACTGGAGAAACACTGGGGTCTCCTCCCCTGTGGCCTAGTGTGTATCTACATGTAGCTCACTGTTGAACTCTGGGGCTCGCTGAAGCCGGACGCACACACACACACACACACACACACACACACACACACACACACACACACACACACATATACACACACAGACACAGACACACACACATACACAGACGCACACACACACACACACACACACACACACACACACACACACACACACACACACACACACACGCATACACACACACACACACACACACACACACACACATATACACACACACATATACACACAGACACAGACACACACACACACACACACACACACACACACACACACACACACACACACACACACACACACATACACAGACGCACACACATTTTATATGTTTACTATTTCGGCCATTACCAAGCAGTTAATTTTCTGGGCCTCCATTTGATTCGCATGTAACCAACAAATGATATATATCAGCTTTAGTGTGACCGGAGGAAAAATGCTGACCGTTTTTATTTCTCAGGCTCAGTGATTAGGAAGTTCGGAGTTGTCAATACAATAGGAATGAATGATTGGGACAAACCTGAATTGGGGCTATAATCTTTTTTTTTTGCATTGCTTTGATATTGCTAGTCTGCATTTTTGCTTAAAAGGAAAGTGATTAATCAATAATTAATTTGAAGCCGAGGCACCGACGGAGGTGAAACCGAGGGAAATATTTTTCATAAATCTGCGCTTTATTATGAGCGCAATTGAGCGGTACCGGCCGAGCCTCGTCACTCATGTTAAGCACTATGTGTTACTATGTGGTAAACATACGCGGCTGTCTTTTAGAAACTGAACGATGAGCTCTTGACTGAGGGAAAAAATAAAACAGGGGGGTCAAGAAGAAGCTTGTTGAAACTGGTCAAACACTGATGGAATACATGCTTTATGTGAAACTTTTTTCCTGTAAGAACTTCATGTTGAAGACCTCTCTATTCCTTTGACATTATTTACAATCGACCCGGTGTACTCACACTGTCTAGGTACCACTTGCACCAGTGCTGGACAGTAAGGAAGTCAATGTAATATATACTGTGCTTATGTGGCTTTTTTTTTATGTACTTTACTGAAGCATTTCCATTTGGGGAGACTTTTGCTTTAACTTCACTACATTTCAAAGTCAAATATGTTACTACATTTCACTAAATCAGTCATTCCTTTTTATTTTTGAATGGAAAAAACTTAATTGGTCAAGAAAACAGCAAGACACCAATCACAGTGGAGCTCCCGCTCTGTTTAAAACTTGCTTTGACTGTCGTTGCCACAACACCCGCAGCCTTATTTACTTTTTGTTTTCTTTTTTAAGTTGTTGAAAAAAAGGTTTTGGGCTAATTAGAATTGTAATATATATCAATCAGTGTTTAACTAATTTATATAATTTATCATAGATTGGTATGCTAAAAGCAACATTAGAGTCTTTTCACATAAACTGAGTTGATTACACAGAAATCTTGTGTATGACAAAAATAATAATAGGAACATTATAGCCATAATAAATTATAATCTTTGGATACTTAAGTACATTTGAAGGCAAATACTTTTGTATTTTTACTCAAGTGAAAGTTTAAAGGGACACTTTTACTTTTAATAGAGTCACATTTTACCTGAGTGGATCTCTACCTAATTTAAGTACATGGTTTGTGTATTTCATCCACCACTGATGTCAACCTTTTACATGTCCAAAAGAACAAAACTGTATTGTCTGTAGGACCAGGAAAAAAATAGCACTCGACCGATTCTCCGAAAACACACAGGACGGCACTCTGTGACTTACGTAAACAAAAGGATGAAATATCGGCCAAAAATATCCGCAGACATCACCTCGGATATTCAGAAATCACACGTGTTGTGTATAGCTTGTGGACAATTTACGTTTAAAGACAATACGGCTTTGATGTGAATGCCAGCTCCAGTCCTCCCAGCAGTATTTACTCCCGGCCCTTCCTCTAGCATTGTTAACACGTACTTCCGAAGACAGGTTTTTCAGCAAATTGTTAAATAACGTTCAATGCACGACTTCTTTCCCTACATTGAACATTTTCACCGTGTCCTTTCACCTCGTTTTTTCTTTTTTTTTTGGTTGTTTTTTTTTCTCTGAGTGTTTTATGGTGCAGACATGAGTACAAAGACAAAACATCCTCTTCCTCTGAGAAAGAGAAAGGTGGTGACTGGGGCCTGTCTGGTTGCAGCCAGTCTCGCAGCTGTCCTTTGCGTTTGTGTAAAGTCTGAAATTACAGGTTGAAAGCCTGAGCGTCCAGGAGGAGGGGATAGAGGAAAAGTAGAAGATTTCGAGGGAGGGAGGAAGAAAAGAAGAAGAGGAGCAGGAGGAGAAGGAAGAAAACAGCTGTTCCTATACCATCTGGTCTTCTCTCAGAAGAAGGTGAGGTATGTCCATCCATGAGTTGTTGGCCGCACTTCAGAAGAGGGCCACACTGAGTTAATGAGAAAGGCTCGGGATTCCACCGCCTGGACAAAGAGAGAGAGAAAAAAAGAGGTGATTAACAGGGTATGCACGCAAGCCATCCTGGTTGTGAGCAGACTTACATATAAGTGAGATAAGCCCAATGGTTTCAGAAGGGCCAAGCCTAAGAGTGTATGGATTTCTCTCCGGATTTCTAGAACGTGTGAGGACTTTTTTTGGAAGAGAGGAATAAAGAGGACAGCTAATAACAGGCCGAGCGAGAGCGGCTGTGGTGGCTTGCGTCTGAGCCAGCGTGTGTGGCAGGGTTTTAATGATGCATCTGCTCATGTCAAATGATTCTGGACACATGGCAAACCCTGGCCTGATGGAAGCTTTGATGTCATCCCTCTTCTTACACACGCACACACACACACACACACACACACACACACACACACACACACACACACACACACACACACACACACACACACTCTTACATGCATGCGCTCCTTTGGACTCACACTTAGCCATGTTCGGGTGCGGGTTTCTACTCGGCCCCCTCTGGTGCAGTGGTGTCAGGTTTTAATGTCCCTGCCTAATGATCTGGCAGCCCTCGAAAGGTAAATGATAATTTGCTTTAAGTGGAGCCTTTAGGCGGAAAAGCCTTGTAGGGTTTAACTCTTTTTTTTTTTCTCCCCCATTTTTCAAAAAAGTCCTCGAAATGCCACAGACAGATTTTGCTTCAAATGTGATTTTTGTGCGAGAAAAAGCGCCACATGGTCACCCACTCTGTCAGCTCTCATTTCAACATGCATGGCCCAGTGATGAATTTCAAGAGCTCCCTTCTGAACACGCTCGGGGACTAAAGCTGGACCGCCATGAAGATCACCACAGTAGGAATAAAACATTGATCTTAAACCAACCTGGCTAGTAAACAATCTTTCTATAGAGACTGTATAAATCACAGTACAGTAGCGCTTTTGTAGAGAATATCTATACCATTTTAAGTAATTCATCACTGAGAACTACTCAGCTGGTATCGGTTTTATTTTTAGTTTGACTCAGTAAGCAAAAATTCCTTTTCCAAACACTTCTACAAATTACTTTTTTGCGTTAATGAGTGAAGTACTGAATGGGTATCCCATATAATTTAGTGGTAAACGCTGACTGGGAAAACCCTTCACATAATCACAGCTTATGGCTGAATTCTTAGAAAATATTGGTTTTTTCTCACATCTAAACAATTAAGAAATCTGGTATCCCCTAAAGGTGCAAACACCAGTCAAATTCACTGATTGACATTTGTACAGTGAGTTTTGATTTTTCTCTCTTCTGCTTTCCAGGTGCAGCAACATTCTCGAGTCCACTACATGTTGTTCTTTTGGTACTCTCATAACAAAGTTTTTTTCCACCACAGGGGTCCCTAAACTTTTTTCTGAGTGGGCCACATAATTTGTCCTTTTTTAACAGAATTTAATTTTTTTTTTAAGTGACTACCACTATTATTATGAAGAATTTATGCAGCTTTAAATGTATTTATTATGCCTCCTAATGCTAGATTAGTTTATCTTGTTATGCACTATACAGATAAATGAGCGTTACTTTTCAAGAGATGTATGCATGATATATAGATTATTAAAAGAGCATCATTACTATCATAATAACGTTTCTCCGTATTCATTGCTATTGAAATTAAACATTTATGTTTACTTTTTGTTGAATGTACCATTTTGTTGGCAGGTGGGTGACCCTACAAATAATTAGGCTACGTTAATAACTAGGGGAAATATTTCCAAAAAGCCAAACATTATTATCAAATACAGATATGATACGAGTAAAACATATATTTAAAAATTATTTTTTTTAAATATGTCTCTGGCTTTGTTAGAGGGTCGTTCCAAGTGGGGGCCCTTGTTCTGGACTGTAATATTTATCACCTTTTAAGGACATGGAAACATTCTTGGTTGTCATTAATCCCAAAATGAACTATATTGCACCTAAAAATTTTATTTAGAAAATTATTTATGTAACGTATTATCTTTGCTTTCTATACATTTAGCTAAGTGCAACTAGACAACTATTGCAACACACCTAACACCTAGTGGGTTTTGTTTTTCAAGTTGAACTTTTTTTTTTTTTTTTTTACCAAGAATAAAACTTTTTTCACTACATTTACATTTTTTTTACCAAAAATTATAGCTTTAGTTAAAAAGGTAAATTCTGGAGAAGGCTTTGCTGGCCCTGACTGACCACCACTACACTATATGGGCAAATGTTTGTGGACACCTGACCTTAAGATTGATATGTGCTCCTATTTGAACATGCAATTCTGCATTCAAGTCCCTATTTTTTGTTATAATATCCTCCACTTTTCTGAAAAGAAGTTCCACTAGATTTTTTAAATGTGCTTGTTGGAGATGTATGATCATTCAGCCACAAAGACTTTAGTAAAGTCAGGTATTGATGTAGATGAGGTGAAGAGTGCAGTCAGCGTTCCAGTTCACCCGAAAGGTTTTCAGTGAAGTTTTCGACTCAAACCAATGAAAACCATAAGTTGCTGGAACAGGTTTGGATCTTCTAGTTAGTGAATGACACCACATCCAAAGAGATCCAAAACTATTGTGTGCCTCCAACTTTGTGGAAGAATGACAAATGCCTGAAAAAGTCATGTCCCAGTACTTTTGTTTATTTAGTTTAAGTGATGTAAGCCCTTGTTTAAGTACAAAGTTAGCATTTTTTACCTTAAAATATCAGCTGACTTTACTGACCTTGGTCTATACAGAGAAATACAATATACAGGATTTCACAAATGAGTTGAATTTTGACTAGACATCTGTTCAACTAGTGGATAAAGGAATTCAGGCAGAGACAGATATCCTAAGCACCCAAATGTTCACTTAGGACTCACTCAGAAGCTTATGAGATATTGCGAACATCAATTACAACAACTTGTGCAGCCAGGGCAGTGCGCCAGTGTATTGAAAGACAATCCAGTGGAAAAAAAAAAAAAAACGAGCGCCCATGCTACTTTCCACTTACGTATGAGAATTTTTGTGAGGCAAACACACATTATGATATCTAGCCTTTTTCATTCCATTACTGAAAGAGGAAAAGGCCTCTTAAACGTTTTATACATTTCCTAAGGCATAGCCCCTGGGGCTCCCATCTTTCTATCACTCCGTGATCAAACCACCCTCCTCTCTCCCACAGCAATACTCGAGTGTTAATATCTAATGCTCCAGAATCACATTTTCCCATCTCACTTTACGTCTGGAACCCTAAAAAGCTGCATTACCTTTTAAGCTGCAACTTTAAAAGAAATAAAAAGGGAAGAGGGGAGAAATATTGCCTCGGAGTGCCGAGTTTGCGGCTCCTTCGCTCAGGGAGAGGATAAGAGATCCTTAACGCCGCAGTGTTTGCCCATGTGAGAACGAGGAAAGTGATAGACACAGACAGGAGACACAAAGGGGAAGTGCACGGACAGAAAAAGAGCAGCTCTCTTTCATTTTCACGCATTTCCACAAGCAGTTAACCTCCATCCCTTTAGGAACATCTGTCTGTCTTGTGGTAGTGCAGAAGGAAAGAATAAAAAGGCAAAAAAAAATAAAAGCGAAGGCACCCACGTGCTGCTAGACCCGGTCTCTGATCAGAAGAAAAAGGCTGTCACTACAGGCCCAGCACCTCAGCTTTAATCTCCCATTACTTACAGGACAAAAGCAGCCTGAACTCCCCTCGGCCTTGACCAATTACCGCCCCCCAGGGAAACACTCGCTACCGTCACAGCTCTTTTCATCTCTTTCTCTGTACCGTGAATCCTAGCGTGCCTTCCACTGCTCCTGGTGCTGTAACTTCTGCGCCTGCTAACGAAACTGCCACATTTACTGCTGACAGTTATGACGATGTCACTCAGATTTGACACAGTGTAGATCTCACTTACAAGGTGAGATTTCAAGTGTGTGCATGTGTGCGTGTGTGTTATTATTTAAAAAAATCTGGAAAACCAGTGCTTAGTCTTTACACACCTTTTCAAATGAATAGACAAGAGGTGGTGAGGGTGCACATTATCACCTTTTGGAGAAAATCTTTACACCATAGTTTGGCAACTCCATATTTTGAATAATTCATTGTACTTTTACAATGGTAAATAAAACGTTGAATCTATTTCCACTTCATTCTTGTTGTTGCCAAATTTGCACCTGTGTATGAGTACAGTATACACTATATGGAAATAATAAAATTGATTGTGACACCACAATTTTCCAGCCATATGTGGTTCTTCCCCAAACTGTTACCAAAGGCAAACAATTGTGTATGCCTTTGGATGGGGTGGCATAAGGCTTTGCCTTTGCTTGAGCTAGGAGAGACAGATCTCTTACAGCATGACAATGCCCCTGTGCACAATGTGAGCACCATGAAGATATGTTTAGAGTGGACGATCATGAGTGGTCTACTATAGAGCTTTGACCTCAACCTCAACACCTGGAAACATTGACTGCACCCCAGGTCTCCTCACCTCACCAACACCAGAACCTGATTTACTTACGCCCTTGTGAATCCCCAAAATATAGTGGAACATCTTCCCAGAAGAGTGGCACTAATTATAACAGCAAATAAGAGACTAAATGCGGAATGGGTTGTTCAAAAAACATACAAATCCTATGGTCAGGTGTCCAAACTATATAGTGTATCAGATTGTTCTTCTTGTCTTCTTCAAGGCATATTATAAGGTTTTTCTATAGGATGTAGATCTGGGCCCTGATTGGGCCATTTCAAAACATTGTTCATTATTTAAAGCTGTTTCTTATTTAAATCAGTTATCATGCTGGAAGAGGCCTGCAGGTTACATAGGTTACATCACACAGGTTACACAGGTTACATCACACCTCACACTGCACCACACTGTCTGAGATCCTCCAGCACTGCTCGACTGGTACCACCTTCTCTCAGAATCAGAGATAAGTATACTTCAAGGCTCTTATCTGTCCCTGGCTATCTTTAAGTGACGGTTAAAGACCTACAGTACCTCTTCTTGAAACACTTAAATTAGCACTTTCCAAGTTTGCTTTGTAGAATTCAAGAGTCATATTTATATTAAGTTTGTAATTTAGCATACCAGTGTAGATTTATTCATTGCTAGAGACGCAAAGTACTTTTGTACGTCGCTCTGGACAAGGGCGTCTGCTTAATGTGGAAAATGTAAATGTAAATGTACATGCCAAAATGTGGAATGCAATGTGGTCAGATATCCACAAACTTTTGTTCATATAGTGAATATTGCAACACATTTCAATAATGCATTTCAAGTGTATTTTCTACATACAGTCTACTACATAATAACTGAAACCCAACTCTATGGCAGATTATATGATCCAGGTCATCCCAAAAGATACTAGGAACAAGAGGTAGGGAATCATTGCAATTTGGTCTTTATGAGACACAAGCAAAGCTGAAGCTGGATATGCAGAATGGGATCTTACCAGATTTGTTTATTTACTGCTTTGGAAAATTATTGGCCACATAGTAATCCAAGTATGTAGAGACTTAACTTATAGCTAATAAAACACCAGTTACAATAATAATAATGTGAAGTCACATAGATCAGCATCTTACTAAATATGCTTTGTCAATTTGTTTATGTTTAGGAAGCACTTTGTCCTGATCTGGTTCATCACAAATCAGGAGTTCTAGGTGAGAGGTGGCAATAAAACCAGAATGAAACTCCAGTTCATCCCAGAGCACCGTGCAGACACACATTCACACCTAGGTGAAGTTTGCAGTCTGGGTAATGGTATGTTTTCGGGAGGGAGTTAGAACCCTGCAGCAGGACATTTGAGCTGTGATTGTGTTTTCCACATTTAGAAGTGTGATAAAACAAATTTCTTGAAACTATTACAAAAGCCAATAACTAGATTTGAGCAAATATGTTTCTGAAATGGCCACTTGAAGTTTCAGTGTTAAAACTCCTTCAGAAATCTTGAGCCATTAGCATTGGCACCAGAACCAGCTGGTTTATTTTTCTCTAACAAAATTCCACTGAACTCTACACTACACTATTAAGATACTGATGTATCATTAATGCTTTACTGTTTTCACTGCCTGTAATGATCATGCAGTTCTGCTCCAGCCTGAATATTCTGTATTATTTCTTTATAATTAATTAAGTATATAATTGTACATTTATAGCATATTCTAGTTTATTTTATATATTTGTTTACTATCTGTATACAAGCTGTATAGTATCTTAAATACCATTGTACATACAATGTACACATTTAATAAAATGTAAATATATATATGTGTGTGTGTGTGTGTGTGTGTGTGTGTGTGTGTGTGTGTGTGTGTGTGTGTGTGTGTGTGTGTGTATATATATACTTTTTTTTTTTTTTTTTACTTTTTTTTTCTTTATTTTTATATTATATATTATATTTAGTTAGACAGTCGTTAAAAGCATTGACTACATGCCGTACTCAGTAAGAATGTGTATGTGATGAGAGTGTGAATGAGCTTTATTGACAAGTATGTTTCCACTTACAAGGACTTTGTTTTGGTGACAGAAGCTTCCAGTTGTACATTTTATTAAAAGATAAATTAAATAAAAATAAATTAAATAAAATAAGAAAAAAAAGGTATTGTAAATTTTTTTTATAAATAAATAAATAGATAGATAGATAGATAGATAGATAGATAGATAGATAGATAGATAGATAGATAGATAGATAGATAGATAGATAGATAGAAATTATTAATGCACAGAAAAATACAAAAATAATAAATAAACAGTTGCATTGCACATAGTTTTTTTTTTTTTGCACAATGGGAAGTGCATTTAAATGTTCATGAGGTTCATATATTTTCTTACTGCTTCTGCACATTTTCACTACCGGCAGTAGTTCATTAATCAGTCATACTCATCCTTACTACTTTCTCCTAGTTTTTTGTTGGTATTTCCTATAAAAGAGTCTGTCACATATCTGAGATATGTGACAGACTGAACCCTTGATCGATATGGTTCCTGACTAACATTATCTTCGATTCCTTGGGTGATCTGCCTTGCTTGTGCACAGCTGCTTGCTTGTTTGTTGTTTTTGGCACAGCATTAGTGCTAATGCTCCAACTTTTGGCATTCTCCAGCCTGCTTAGTAGACATGTCATGCAAAAAAATGATTGTTGCCTTATGTTCATTTTTTAATTTTGTGTGTTTTCTGTTTAAGAAAACAAGGATCCCAAGTTTACTTTAAAGTCACTGATCCTGTTGAAGTCCTTTTCCATTCCTCAACATTCCACATCTGCCAGGTGCGCTGTGCCCGACCTTGACTCTTAGTGGAGATTATATATTTACCAGCTCTTCTTGATAAGTGCTGTCTTGCCTCTTCTTTGTTATCACTCACTTTCCCACAAACAAAGCTGCATTATTCCCAAACTGGGCTTCTCTCTGTTGGGTTATCCTGTGGGCGGACGAGTCAGAAGTGGAGTCGGCTAATAGCTTTGTGTAACACACACCGGATTTGTGGGTTGGAGAGCGTGTTTGTTTGTAACCCATAGCAGGCTCAGCACATGCCAGTCAAGCGTTTTTGATAGGATGTTGATGTAAAGTCGTCGAATGCACAGTGTGGTAAAATTGATGATTAATTTGATGCAGCCTCAGGCTTTTGGCCAAAGAAACTTTTGGCATGAACTCAGACCAACTGTTTGAGGTGAAACCGTTGACAGAGCTGAATCCCTTGGTTGCAAAAAAAAAAAAAAGTGTGTGATGAAGATTGCCTGTGGTTTTGGTTTTACGTTTGAGCTGACATTCAGCTGGATAAATAAAGGTTAAATAAATTAGAAGAGCGAAGTTAAAATGTCATGCATTCTGAGATTAGATTCTGCAGCTGCAGTCGCGATGAAGCATTGTTGAAAGAACTTCCATGTAAAGTTGTTTACATCGAGTAAATTCTGCCTAAATTTCACCTATGCAGTGTAAACTCCACCCTAGTCATGTAGAATTATGTGTAGAGCTCACCTGTGTGCTGCGACTGGCAGTGTTTAGCTGCTGTGCTCCCCCTGTAGTGTGATAATGTGGCTGGCAAATGTGTGATGAGGGGTGTGGGGGTTAGATTGGATGCTGTGTGTATGTGTGTGTGTGTGTGTGATGGGGGGGATGGTTACCACGGAAATGGATGTGTTGGCCTCATCAACGGGCTCCCAGCTGGTGAGGGCTCGGAAGCGCAACTTGGCAAGCGCGCGGTCAGGGGGGAGTTTGCATCTGTGCAGCCTTGGCACTCAGCTGGAGGATGGTGGGGGGGCCGGGGGGGCCCAAACGTCAAGTCTTAAAGGAGACCCACCCATCCTTCCCATCCTTTTTGAGACAGGATGAGAAGAAGGATGAGTAGTAAAGGCATTGTGATACAAATCAGCACCCAGTATTGGGTCACTTCTGGGCTATTTACAAAGTATTCCAATGTAATGTAATGCAACCTGCCCTTCACATTTCACATCAAACTGTGATGAATAAGCAAACATACAATGTATACAAGATTATATTTTTTTATTTTTGTTGAAGCTAAAAAGCTTAAAATGATTTTTTCCTTATATCATTCGATTTGTTGCTTTGCTTAGCTATGGTACCTCGCATTTCTCTGGATAATCTTTTGAGATGTTTCTACACTTTGATTTGGGTTCACCTGAGGTAAATTCAATTGTCTCGACTTGAT
The DNA here is from genome assembly GCF_946808225.1 of Silurus aristotelis. Classification (NCBI taxonomy): domain Eukaryota; kingdom Metazoa; phylum Chordata; class Actinopteri; order Siluriformes; family Siluridae; genus Silurus; species Silurus aristotelis. The sequence goes on along the minus strand of NC_139582.1, from coordinate 6,095,443 downwards.
CTGTAAAGCTACACACCTGTCTGAATAAGGTTTACAAGGTAAAAATACAAATCAAAGGTTACTGGGGTTCAGAGATCATGTGTCGAGAAACTTGCAGAAGGTTAAACATCACTGCAACACTATGCCAATGTGGGCTTTATGGCACCAAACAGAAACCTCTTCTCAGTGCAAGACATATTGAATCTTTTATTGCTACCACCAACACACATGATGTCTGGAATTCAAGCAGAGTGGTCATCAGGTTCTTGGTCACGCGATTGCTCAGTTTGGCTGGCCGGGTGGAAGTTGTTCCAAACTTCTAAGAATTATGGAAGCCATTGTGCCTCGACACAATCTCTGAGCTCTGCAGGCAGTTCCTCTGACCTCATGACTTGGTTTTTGTTCTGATCCGAATTTTCAGCTGTTAGACCATAGACAGGTGTGTGACTTTCCAAATCATGTCCAATCAATTAAAGAAGATGATCTCAAAGATGTTCCAGCAGAATGGGTTGAAAAATTACAAAATGTGAAAAAAAAACGAATGGATCGGGATGCTTTCTGAATGCACTGAGCCTGAATTAAGTCTTTTTTTTTCCGACCACAAAATGTTTTTTGGAATGACCCCATTTTTAAGACAATTATTTTTCTTAAATCAACATTATCTTCAAAATTATTTACACCAGTGAAATCTATTGAATATAATCATTACAAATGTAATATAAGATCTGCAACAAAAGATCAATATAATTCATGTTAGTGAAAAAGTTAAACCGTGGATCATGAAGCACAAAAACCTTTATTTGTAAGCACACAAATGGGCCATTATGGAAAAAGTTACCAACTGAACAAAGTGTGGATTTATTGACCGTGTCTGTTGGCTGGTGCAGGTTCGTGGACTTCATCCACACATTAGGACATCCAGGACCACACACAGAGAAATACTTGCTGCAGTTCATATCCATGGGATGGTAAAGAAGAACAGCTGATAACTGCACAGAGGGTGACACAATAAAAGTTTTAGTAAAGTGTTGGGACAAGCCACAAAAACAGCTTCAGTGCACCCTGGCAACTTGGATTTACAAGTGTGCAACTGGGTTCAGAGCTAGTGACTGTTACATACAGTGCATCCGGAAAGTATTCACAGAACTTCACTTTTTCCACATTTAGATATGTTACAGGCTTATTCCAAAATGGATTAAATTAATAATTTTTCTTAAAATTCTACAAACCATACATCATAATGACAACGTGAAAGAACTTTTTTTTGTTTGAAATATTTACATGTTTTTATAATTCGATATACATTGAAATATTTTAGAAGTAAAGAACGAACAAATCACATGTATGTAAGTATTCACAGCCTTTGCTCAGTTCTTTGTTAAAGTACCTTTGGCACCAAGTATTTTTGGGTATGATGCTACAAGCTTGACACACCTGTTTTTAGGCAGTTTCTCTTATTTTTCTTTGCAGAACCTCTCAAGCTCCATCATTAATCTTTTCCTCAATCCCGATTAGACTTCCAGTTCCTGCTGCTAAAAAACATCCCTACAGCATGATGCTGCCACCACCATGCTTCACTGTAGCGATGGTATTGGCCAGGTGATGAGCGGTGCCTGGTTTCCTCCACACATGACGCTTGGCATTCAAGCAAAAGAGATCAATCTTTGTTTCTCGTGGTCTGAGAGTCCTTCAGGTGCCTTTTGGCAAACCCCTGGCAGGCTGTCATGTGCCTTTTACTGAGGAGTGGCTTTATTTGGCCACTCTAACATACAGGCCTGATTGGTGAAGTGCTGCAGAGATGGTTGTTCTGGAAGGTTCTCCTCTCTCCACAGACCATCGGGGTGACCATTGGGTTCTTGGTCACCTCCCTGACTTCTCCCCCAAACGCTCAGTTTGGCCAGGCGGCCCGCTCTAGGAAAAGTCCTGGTGGTTCCAAACTTCTTTTTTTTTAAGGATGATGGGGGCCACTGTGTTTATTGGGACATTTCATGCATTTCTATCAGAGCCAGCATTAACTTCTTTGTCCACGGTTCACCACTGCCCCCTCCACAAGCGCTGCAGTTTTGGTGCTCTGAACCAGTCGTCTAGCCATCAAAATTTGGCCCTTGTCAAACTCGATCAAATCGTTACGCTTGCCCTTTTTTCCTGCTTCTCACACATAAACTTTGAGGACAAAATGTTCACTTGAGGCCTGATATATCCCACCCACTAACAGGTTCCATATTAAAAATATAATCAGTGTTATTCACTCAACAGTCATAATTTTACATATAATGTCATAATGTTATGCCTGATCGGTGTATATCTAACCAGACAACTATGTAGCAAAGGCACAATGCAAAATAAATGCAGATACAGTGCAAGAAATTCAGCTAATGTTTACATCAACCATCAAATAAAAATAAGTGTGATCTCTGTGGCTAGAATGTTTGATTGCGGCATGGAAGGTGGTTCCAAAATGACTAGTTTGAGTATTTAAGAAACCATTGATTTTATTCCTTAGCAGTCTCCAGAATGATGTGAAAAACAAAAAAACTATTATGTGGATAGGAAATGCCTGGTTAATGAGAGAGGTCAGAGGAAAATGGCCAAAATGATTTGAGCTGCAATTAAGGGTATATCAACATTTTTTACAACTGTGGTGAGCAGAAAAGCATCTCAGAACCCACAACATTGTGATAAATGGGTTCCAGTAGCAGAAGACCACATCAGGTTCTACTGCTGTCAGCCAAGAACCAGAATCTGAGGTTTTACATGTTTTAATTCGCTTAAAATGGACAGTTAGAAAAAGAGGTCATTTTGATTTAAATTTTTAGTTTAGTTTTTGATGAGTCTGTTCTAATGGTGATTTGATTATTGTTACAGGAGTGGATTTCAAATGTTGTCTTCTGCTGTTGTAGCCCATCCACCACAAGGAGCTTTGGGAGGTGGTAGTTTAGTGGTTAACACATTGGACTTTGAATCTGAAGGCTGTGAGTTCAAGTCCCAGCCACATCAAGTTGCCACACCCAGGCCCCTGAGCAAGGCTCTTAGCCCCATGTAAATGTAACTCTGAATAATGGTGGCTCTGAATAATGGTGTCTGCTGTAAATGTTTTGAGATGCTTTTCTGCTCACCGTTATTGTAAAGAGTGATTATATAAGCTGCTATATTCTTCCTGGCAGCTCCAATCAATCTGCCTAGTTTCTTTTGACCTCTCTTATCCACAAAGTGTTTCTGCCCACAAAACTGTCGCTCACGTACTGTTGTTTTCCATACTCTTCTATGTAAACTCTAGAGACGTTGTGTGTGAAATTCTCAGGGGATTTGTAGCTTCTGAAATACTGAAATCCAGCCCATCTGGAACCAACAACCCATGTCACAGAGATCACATTTTTTCTCATTCTGATGTTTGATGTGAACATTAACTGAAGCTCTTAACCTGGATCTGCCTGATTTTATGCATTGTGCTGCTGCCACATGATCGAATGATTGAATAACTGCATAAACGACACCTTTCAGTAGTGTTCACTTTACTATCTGCCTCTCTTTCACCCGGTAAGTATTTCTGTTATTATAACAATTTGTCCTCAACATTACAAGGCAGACATATTTGTCTCAGTTAATGATCTAATAATAAAACCGTGAGACATTCTTGTCTTCCTGGTTAGATAATCATCACATCAGAACTCTGAGACAAAGAGATTTTTGAAAAACATGATTTAGATTTTTTTTTACTCCATACTGACACCTTATTTTCTCTGTTTCTCAATTTCACTGTAATGCCCCGTCCACTCATTCTATCCTCTCTATATCATTTCCTTTTCCTCCTGCACTTTCTGTCCAAAGCAGGGCCAGGAATTGATCTATTTGATTTAGTTTCTTCTCACAGTTCAAGACGCTTCCTAATCTGAGACATTTGCACACTTTCTGATGTGAGGGTGAGGGCTTTGTGCTGTGAACTGTCTAGAGCTTTGGGTTCCGCTCAGAGCAGCTCCTCAGTGTTCGCAAGTGGCAAGTGGCACGCCAGAGTGTGAATGGAGAGGAACTCGACACACACCTCCACTGCAGATGAACTGAGACACAAGGTCTTTGCACTTTTGGCATTAAGAGCATTCGGAGTGTTTGCCCAAGCCTGGTGTTAGTACACTACGGAGTTGTCATGACATATAACCTTTGACCTCTGTTCAGTGAGAGGATTTCTGTGGTGATGTTCAGGTCATATCTGTTTGCTTTGCCATTTTTTATGTCTAATGTCTGAGTCCGCTGTGAGGTGAACACCAAACCTAAATATCATGCCTATTACCATTGAGACATGTTCCTTAGATGAGCTGTGGCTTGACAAAACCTCTGGTAACTGAGAGTTTACTGAAGATGAATGAATGATTCTCAAGGCATTTTTTTTTACAAGACTATAGAAGCAATGACATGGATTATTATTATAAGCAAGATAAATGCATGGTGTTATTGCATTAAGCAAGAGCAGTGGTGTTTATATATTTGCTGTTCCAACTGCTCCACTTGTCTCTTTTCAAGGTTGCTTATGGAAATAAATTAAGTTGTTGTTGGGAGGGGTCTTTCCAGACCATCAGCGTTTGTTTTCTTTTAAAATAGAAGTGAATTTGCAGACCAAAACTTAGTGGCGGGCGGTCAGGGCCAGCAAAGCCTTTTCTGCTGGTCTAAACATTATCAGAAACACTGACCTACATTTTAAACCTTAATTCTTTTGAGGTTTGTTTCATAATATTGTATTAATTTATTCCCAACAGTTTATTCTCTTCTTTTCGTAGCTTTTCTCTTGGCTGCACTGCTTCAAGTACATTTATGTAGATGTTAGATTTTTGTCCAATCAGATTTCAGACTCCTGCCATGTCAATCTAATCTGCCCAGGGCCTTCAAAGTCAGTACCGCTGGCCTTTTTACCATAGAGAATATTAGCAATGGGTCTGTTTCTTTAACCAATCAGATTTCCTATTCGCCTCACAGGGCAGCTAGCTGGCCCAGAATAGCATCAGCATTTTTCCGTCCTGTGATTGGTTGGTCAGAGGGAAACTGTTACAGCCAAGTTCGACTGGCAAAACACGTGTGTAGCTCTGCACATATTAATACATTAGAGTTAGACTTTTTTATGCCTACGGAGGAAGAGAAATTGATTTGGTCTTGGACATACTTAAAAATCCATTTTGAAGAAAAGCTAGACATCTTGAGGAGGTCGGCCAACCCCAAAGCTAGCTAGCATGTCTCAGCCTGGGAAAGGGGTTTGTTCACCACTTCCAGACCAGTGAATATGAGCGGTACCTCTGGCTTACAGCCTCTGAGGAGCGGTGTGAATTATGAGTCTGCATCTCTGGTGAGTAGGTTGTATTGTATTTAAATTTTTATTTTGTTGTCATGTTATTAGACAAATATTGATTCTGCTCCAGATGATGTAGGTGGCACAGTTGCGGTTGTAGTGTAGAGGTTCGGAGCTTGCTTTAGTAAAATGATATTTACCCTCCATATGCGAAATTCCTCTCTCTCTGTAATGTCAAGCGTTGTTACATTGCATTTTTGTATATTATCGATGGTTTCTATAATTGCGATGTGATAGTGGTGGTACTAAGAGGTGGATTAAGTTGGGTAAGTCCCCACTGAAGGCCCAGGTTCCAAATGCATGGTCAAACTGCCAAAACCCAGTTTAAATAAATTATATGGACAAAATGTTTTTTAATTTTAAGCATTAGGTCAGGAATCAGTGCTTGGATTATGTCTGTGAAGATATCTGCGAGTTTACACTGTGTCATTGTGGGTTTCCTCTGTGTTATCTGGTTTCGCCTCACTTCTGAAAAACTTCCAGTAGGTTAATTGGCTACTTTACGTCGGCCCTAGGCGTGAATGTGTGTGAATGTGTGTGTTAATGTGTGTGTGTATGTGCAGAAATCCCAATCAAGCTGTAATTCCATCTCCATGGTTTCTGCAGGGTCTTAAAAATCTAAAATTTACACATTTAAATTTTAGGCCTTAAAAAGTATTAAATTCGCTGTTGTAGGTCTTAATCATTTTAAACAGGTCTTGATTTTCTGATGTCTATGCAACGCTACTTCTAATGCTCATTTAAATGCTTTAATAGCAATTTAGAATGGGTTTGTTTGTTAGTTTCCGTTATAGTTGTAGTTCTTTCTTTTGTTAGTTCAAATATTATTTGCTGTATTACAACTACAAATGAAACCAACATGCGACAGAAATTCAGTTTTCAAATCTCTTTGGGAAACTGATTTTATATTTATGCAATCGGAAATTGCAAGTTCAGCAATATTGTGTTTTTGATGTCGTGATATGTCTTAAATTTCTTTCTTAATGGTTTTTAAAAGGTCTTAAAAAGTCTTACATTTGCCTTTGTAAAACCTGCAGATACCCTGATCTTACCCCAAGTGTTCAACGATTGACACCAGTTCCACAGTGAAATAAGGAATAATATAATATATCACCCAAAATTTGTTCTTCCACAAATGGTGGCCACCAATGGAAACAAAAAAATTGTCCATGTATCTGGCATCATTGCAAATTCCCTTCATTGGGATTAAAAGAGGCCATGACAATGTTCCAGCATGACAATGCCTCTGAGCATTAGGGAGGTCTATGGAGTTGAAGAATTGAACTGGCCTGCACAGAGCTCTGACCTCAACTTTAGTAAACAGACCAAATCCCCCTAGCTATGCTCCAAAACATAGTAGAGAGCCTTCCCAGAAGAGTGAAGACTATAATCATAACAAAAGGAGACAAAATCTGGAATGGGATGCTTAAGAAGTATGGGTATGATAGTCAGGTGCCCACAAACATTTGATTATACACCGATCAGGCATTATACCCACCTGCCTAATATTGTGTGGTCCCCCTTTTGATGCAAAAAACGTTCTGACCCATCGAGCATTAACAGCATTAACTTCTTCAGCAATTTGAGCTACAGGAGCTCATCTGTTGGACCACATGGACCAGCCTTTGCTCCCCACGTGCATAATTGTGCCGTGGCCGCCCCATGACCCTGTCACAGGTTCACCACTGTTCCTTCCTTGGACCACTTTTGATAAATACTGACCACTGCAGACTGGGAACAAGAGCTGCAGTTTTGGAGATGCTCTCACCCAGTCGTCTAACCATCAAAATTTGGTCCTCGTCCAAGTCAATCAAATCCTTGTGCATGCCCATGGTTTCTGCTTCTCACACATCAACTTTGAGGGCAAAATGTTGCCTAATATAGCCCACCCACTAACAGGCGCTATGATGAAGAGATAATCAGTGTTATTCACTTGTCACCTGTCATAATGTTATAATGTTATGCCTGATCGGCATATCATGTGTTCATTTAAACGAACCTCTAGATCCACAGCAATAACTATAGATACAGTATTTTTTTTTTATCTAGAATGTCTATTTCACCTCCTACACTGTTCAAATGCTAAAAGTCAGCCATGACAGGTACACCAAACATAATACCTGGAAGCAAAGGTGACTCACCCTTAAAGATATCCTTAAACCCTGGACATTATTTTTTCTGTACTTCATCTTGCCCCTCCCGTCTGGTTCCAGCAGTATGTGAGGGTATGGTGGTGCCTGTCTGCCTGTCAGGCCTTGGCTCTTTCCCCCCACACTGACACTAGATGGGACAAGAGCAGCTTTTGTTCATTTTCTGCTTGCACACATCTGCTCACTGTAGACAAGCCTTTTACTGTGTCGTCATCCTCTGGCTTTGATATGGTGCTCACATCCAGTTAAGCCAAGAAGAGCACTGAATTAGAAGGGTCACATAGTTAAGTTTACAGTAATGGTTGTCTCCTGAAATGACTTCTTTAAGTTCTTTATACTTTAAATTAATTGTTGCATCATCCTATGCACCCTGCCCCATAATGTACATACCTCTACATGTATAGCACAAATATCTACTGTCTTTTCTACTCTGAGTATATGTGCATAATTGTCCTGTGGACAATGTGTGGAAGTAGTGACATCTCTATTTCCTGTTCTCGTCACTTAGTGTACTGAGGTTTCTCCACCATTTGATCTTTGACACCTCTGGCACAGTCTCCTGGAGACTCGGTAGCTCTGCACCAGACTGCTTTAAATCTCAATCTGTCTGATGCTTGCTCTGTTTCTGTCTGACAGAGAAGAGAGAGAGAGAGAGAGAGAGAGAGAGAGAGAGAGAGAGAGAGAGAGAGAGAGAGACTCTTAGGAAAGATCAAATCTAGAACTTTGAGGGATCCTTTGGTTGTCTCTCTGAAGAGACCCTTAAGAGTTCTATATAGAACATGACACCAGAGTGCTTTCCTTTAAAAGGATTACGTTTTTAAAAAGTAAAGAACCCATAACCATAGAAAGAACTTTCTTTTTTTTTTCTTTCTTTCTTTCTTTCTTTCTTTCTTTCTTTCTTTCTTTCTTTCTTTCTTTCTTTCTTTCTTTCTTTCTTTCTTTCTTTCTTTCTTTCTTAACCAATTAAATGTACTCTATAGAAAGAGAAAGACATGGCAAGAAAATCTATCTATCTATCTATCTATCTATCTATCTATCTGTCTGTCTGTCTGTCTGTCTGTCTGTCTGTCTGTCTGTCTGTCTGTCTGTCTGTCTGTCTGTCTGTCTCTCTCTCTCTCTCTCTTTCTTTCTTTCTTTCTTTCTTTCTTTCTTTCTTTCTTTCTTTCTTTCTTTCTTTTTTTCTTCTTTCCTTCCTTGCTTCCTTCCTTCCATCCTTTTCCTCGTGCACTCAAAAGTGCACATACGCACATACACACACAAACAGAAACACACACACACACACACACACACACACACACACACACACACACACACACACACACACACACACACACACACACACACACACACACACAGACAGCCTGCACTTACTCTCTTTAGGATGGGACTCAGAGGACATGGCTGCTGATATTTAGCTTACATATTGTTCAAATTTATGATTTTTAATAATTTTTTAAAACTATTTTGCTTGCTGCCCCAGTTTAGTTGTCTCCAGCTCCTGTTTTTTTGCATGCCTTGTGTTTCTCTCAGCACATGGAGTGGGAGGCTGGTTACTGCATGTTTCAGTATCATCTGCCACATAGCGCTGCTGACTGTATTGACATACCGGGAGAAAGAAGTGTTAGCTGTTTGATTTCCCAGACACTAATAACTCTGTGAGGTTGACAAATGTTATATCTAATATAAAGCCCCTACAGGATTCCTCAGTGTCACCCCCTTTACAAAACGCACTTCTTCCATCTCGACTTCCAGATTTGTGCAGGTGTGAGCTTCAAGGTAGCGCTGACAGTTTACAGATATGTGCCCTTTTGTTCATGATGATGTGGGCCAAAAGGTTCCTCTTATTATATGCTATAAAATACTCTTGATTCCCAGGCAGTGATCTTGTCTTTAGTTAAGAGCTATAACGAAACACTTACGGAAATGACCGGAGACATATTTGTTCACATTCTCTAAAGGCTGTCTTTCCGTTAGTTACCTTTGCTTACAATCAGTTTGCCACCCCCTCCCTTCTCTCTCTTCCTCTCTCTCTCTCTCTTCCTCTCTCTCCATCTGAGCTGATCTAATGATTCATGGTGCTGCATCGAGCCGCTTGTCGGAGATCAATCATTTTGGTCCGAGCATTCTGCCGACTGTTTGAGTAGGGGGCCATTAGAGAGATCTGTTTGGAAGTGTTTTGTGAACCTAAGCTGCTTCAAAGGTCAGGGATTCAAAAAAGGAGGCTTTTTGAAAAGTGCTGTTGTATGTCTGTACGCATGAGCGTGTATTCGTGTGTGTGTGTGTGTGTGTGTGTGTGTTAGAGAGGCCTTGTCAGCCTCATCGTGACTTTGCTGCCCTTTGTTAGTGTGAATGCTTAAACAGTCCGCCACGAGCCCTGAACCTGAGATAAATAATTTCCACTGTCTGTCATGCTGATTTGAAATATGCACGACTCCGGTGCGGGAGGCGAGATGAGACGAGGAGAGGAGCAGAGAGGAGGAGAGAGAAGAGAGGAGAGGAGGAGAGACGGGATGCGACGCTGCCGTAGAGAACAGACTGTACAAGGAGCTTTGTTTTATGTGGCTTGTCAATACCTACTAATGAGAATCTCCGCTGTGATTTGCATTGTGTAGCATGAGCCACAACGTGTTACTAACATCTTGTGAACACAGGCTCTTGAAAGCGTTCGAGGTCTGGCTTGATGCGGGCCTCAGACCTGTTGGAAAATTGTGCTTAGGATGTGTCAGAGCAGCAGTTTTATTGTTTAAGAATCCGAAAGTTTTGCTTTCAGTTTGAAGTGTTTTTTTCCCGTTCACTCACAGTTGATCAGCAGTGCTCTCAACCAGCAGAATGCTACCTTGTGACTGATTTAAAGCTGATGTTCGCTCACCACAGGGACCCATTAACAACACAGAAGAACACCCAACTTGATGAAACTCCATGAATCATCCCAACATGCTTGAAAATGTCACGTTTCACTCCTCTCTCCATTCAAAGCTGATAGCCACAACCAAGCATTCATCATCTCCTTACTTCTAAAGTGTCGATTCGGGGTAACTTTTCCTTCCTAACTTTGCAGTGTGCCAGACCTCAACTCCATATGTGTTTAATCTGCAGTAGGCAGTGCTGGGACTCAGACTGAACTTAACATGTCCTGGTAAAACTGGCTGCAGGAAATGTTTACATGTGATTTTTGTCAGTAATTGGGGAGCTGGCACAGCGGAGACAGCTTTTTTCGTTTTTTTTTTTCTTTTGTCACACACTTACATTGCAGCGAAACCATTTTTTTCCACCCACAAAAGGGAAGGCGAATTGAAATCGGCTGTATTTGGGCACTTTTTTTTTCTTTCACGTTTCATAACCACATATAAAGTGGCTGCATCCTAAGCATCGAGTGTCTGCTCGCCCGTCCATGTCCCATCCTCTAAATCATTTTAAACCACTGGAACTATTTAAATGTCCCTACGAGCAAAAGAGCACTCTTACTGTCCTCGCAGAATTGGACAGGTAAAGAATTGCTCGTAAAATGATCAGCATGCTGATAATTATCTCTCCTTTAGATTGTAGTTCCCAGTTCTTAATGATGATCTTATATGAGAATTTTTTTTCCTTCCCTAATTTATATTTTTATGTCTTGCTCTGTCTATGCGACGTGCTTGTTCTTCCCTTCGTAGTTCACGGAAACTAGGACGCACGCTTAGCAATTCTTGCACTTTTTATGTTTGTTTTTTTTTGTTTTTTTCTCCTCCTTAAAGTCACTGAATTATTTTAAAAAATAAACAAACAAAACTCTCGACTGGAAGAATATTTAATTGTTTTTTGATTACTTAGGATATGACCATGGGAATTTAAAGTCTTAAATATTTAAACACGTGCAATCTGGAGCGAACCCGTATTTCCATTTACTATTAAATGCATTTCCCCCCTCCCTTCCTCAATAATGATCGTTCTGTGAAAACAAGCAAAAAGCATCAAAAAGATAAATATTTGAATTCCAGTAGAAGAGAAGCTCCTAGATTGAAACAAATCTCAAAGCTGGGTGAGAAGGCGTGCCGCTCTGCCAGAGGGTGGCAGCAGTGAGTGTCCTCCTCCACTGAGCTCTGCCAGCCAGTGATTATAATTTATGATCCATTTCTATTATAGGTGGGGTGTGCGGAGATAGTTACAGTAATAATTATCAGGACTGAAGTGTTTCCTAGGCAACCGGGGCCTTTTTTTTCCCCCCTCCATTCATGCGGGTGCAGAGGGGGAGAAACAGAGCGCCTGTGTTGCATGACATGGCTGGGAGAGAGGAGCCACGGACCGCGTTCTTGGCGTTCGACGGTTATAGTCGCTAAGGCTTGCTACAGCATAAAAAACACATGCTCCACACTCTGAATAAAATTTGCCCCGATTTCTTCTAGCTTCAGTTTTGGCATCACCGCTTTAAATTATTACACTTCGATCTCACTTTTTTTTCCTTTTTTTTCCTGCTGGAACGACGTGTTACTTTAATAATCCAGGTTGAAAGGTTAGGAGTAAGTAACAGTTATGTGGGATCTCGCACCCAATCACTGGCACAGATGCTTAAAAAAATTCAGCCATACTGTACATACCTAATAACTGGGTGTCAAGCCAGGTCTATCACTGATTTTCACAGGATCTGTGACTGTGTGTGTGTGTGAAACGCTGATATATTTTGGGCTGTTTCCGCGTTGTGATTTGGCAGTAGCACAAGCACAAACCGCCTTATCCATGCTGTCCTGAGAGGCCCTCTATATAAACCCCTTGTGCAATAACAGGACGGCCCTAATTCCTTATCATAAAAATCTAATGGTGGTGCTGTTGGAGAAATCGCCGTGTTGAGGCTAACCGGTGGGGAGAACGCACTCGGATCTGTGCCATTAAACTCAGCGTGGTAACTCGGATGTGTTCCTTAATTCGCCTTGCGCGGAGAGCGAAAGAGCGCACGAGGGAGAAGGGAAAAAAAAAAACCAGGGAGTCAAAGTTAGTCACCTTCAGCATGAACTCGTGATTCTATTTTCACGCCTGTTTACGTGCACTTCGGAGACCTGTTACAGCAATAACCACAACTTTGCTTAAACAGAACAGCAAGACACCAGCAGTTTTACTTTCTTATTGCTACTGAGGCAGCGATTTTTGGAAGGCTGCCTTTAAACTAACGCCGCTCCGATAGCAGACCTATTGTGGGCAGTTAGCGCCTTAACAACGCACCCATCACGAGTTAACATTGCCAGACGAGCACCGGTTTTCGAAATTTCAATTACGACTGTCCAATGAAAAATGTAATTGAATAGGGAAAGGAGGAGTTTTTTTTATTTTTTTTATTTTAGCAAGCATGATTGGAAGCAATCCTGGTTATTGCACATAGCACGAGCCCCAGATACCCATAAATAACTGTTGTGAGAAGAGGGATCCTGTTGCTCTGTTACAGTGGTGTAGGGTGAGAAAATGGGAGCAGGTGGATCATGATAAGCTAAGCTAGCAGAGTACTAAGAAGGCAGCGGTGGCAACTCGGGGCTCTGCAGCGTCCCAGAGCAGATTGTGTGGTGGAGCTGGGGGCTGGCATTAGTGCCGCTGGGACTGAATTAGAAACGAGATCGGAGCCTCACGTGGGGTTAAAAAGCTCTCAGCACCCCCAGAGTCTGTCATTGATTGAGGCGCTCGGCTGATATGTCACCACCAGGCACGCAGATGGATGAAAGCACAAACATGCTGTTACTGCAGACTCCTTCTCGGAGCTTCACGCGCGCACGTGTGTATACGTTATTGCGGTAACTTGAGCTCTGCGTGTTTTGTCTACACATTTCCCATAATCTGTTATGCTCTGATCCTCAAGTGTCTTCTCTTCAGTCTCTCTATAATCCTCTCACCTATCTCTGTTTTCACTCTCTTTTCTTTCGCCTCTTACCACCCTGAAGTGCCCTCTTTAATTGAACAGTCATCTGTCGGCTGTTTTCTTCTCTTCCAGCCTCCCCTCCCTGATATCAGTCCATCAGATGGCTCCAGCCAGCCCTCGCTCCCTCTCTCTATCTCTCTCCTTCTATCTTACTCTCTCTCTCTCTCTCTCTCTCTCTCTCTCTCTCTCTCTCTCTCTCTCTCTCTCTCTCTCTCTCTTTTTTCCTTCCTCCATCATGCCATCTGCTTCTAGCCCAGCGACTGGCGAGGGCTTTACCATCCTTCCCTCCCTCCTTTTTTTTTTCTTCTTTTTTTTTCCCTCCTCCCTTTTTTCATCCAGCGCTCCCTCCCTCCCTGTTAGCATTGTTTGTTTGTGAGGGACACTGCGCCTTTAAGAGGTCTGCCTGCTACTCGGGCCTAATGTCATTAATCTGTACAAACTTGGTGTGACAGAAGCAGGAGGCACCGCAGATTGATGACATTTTATTGTTATTGCAGTGCTACTATTAACTGTTCGACAGTTCTGCTCACATTTTTCCCCCCACTTTACCTCCACACACATACACATCCAGGCACATAGAGACCAGGGGAAATGAGCGAGCTGCAAATTGAACACATCGCCAGCCCGATACAGAGACAAACTGATTAATTTAAGTGCAAAATTGCAATTTTGATGTTATATTTCGCTGGCATTTATTTGCAAATAAATGTGACCGAATCCTCACCGAAAGCCATTTCTAAAAATGCTCGGTGCGTATTACCGAAATGGTTAAGACACGCTGAATTTACATACACACAGGGAAATACTTGCAGTTTACCCATAGTCCAGGATTGATTTTACACTGTTGGTGAATGATGTCTATATCATGTTGTATGTTTATAGGTTGGAGAACGTGGCCTGATGCAAAAAAGGTGTTTTATTGATCTGCATCGCTTCAGTCTTCATTTCATGCTTTTAACAGGTAATCTTTTAAAGCGCTTGAACGTAGTTTATAGTTCATTACATCATGCGCATCACTAAGAGGGCCGTACTGATCATTGAGCAGTATGTTACACTTAACATGTGGTGTTTAAGTAATCATCAGCACCTCGGAACTGCCGTCCTTACCGCAATATGGTACATTTTACAGGTATGGCAACCGTGGCAGCTGTAAATTCTGTTGCCGCAGCAGCCGAAATGAAAAGATATTCAGTGCTGATTATGGATTACTGTCAGTTTTGAAAATCTAATTCAGTGTAGTAAGTAAGTCAGTGAGCTGAAAGCGCCAGCAATCTATCAAATGATGAGTTTTATTAGGAAATCTATGATTCAGGGCCCTCTACGTAAGGGCCTTGCATGTAAACCTAGCTGTCCAGAATATACATAAAAAACAAAGATTATGAAAATCTTTTAAGTAGAATAAATAATGCACATGCGGGCGTAGGTTTTTCTGCGTGACTCCTATTGTGTGTTTCACTGATATGTACGAAGCTCAGGGTTGTGCCAGGGAGCGTCGGCTGTACAAGGTCAGACCCAGAGCTCATTAAGAACAGGGGAAGGGGGGCGTCCCACTTGTCCCATTCTCACTAACCTTATTCTGTAATTAGCCATTGTTTCCTCTTAACACTCAGGCCAGCCGGGAGGAGGAGTGGGGGAAACCTATTAAAGAACACGAATCCCAAACTCACTACCAGCTCACAGGTCACACAGGAGCGCACACACACACACACACACACACACACACACACACACACACACACACACACACACACACACACGCATACACCCTGCTCTCTATAACTCTCTCAAAAGCTGCTGCTCCAACCCAGTTACAGGCCACCCATGCCGAACGATCCAGAGGTGATTTTATATCATTCATTCATTTATTAGAATGTTATTCAAAGTTAAATTCAGTACACCTTCAAAATGATAAATTATTAAAAAAAAAAGCATCACATTTTAGCTGCTATATAGAATATTTACATCTATAATTAAAAAACAAAAAAATCTTAATATCTTTGCCATGGCCTTTGGTGGCCAGATCTTTTCCCCAATCCCCACTTTTGGTGTTATGACTTCATAAATGACATTCGAATGAACTCATAACAACTGTTAATGGCTCACACATAATATTGCTCATTGAGATAAATATGACGCCCCTAACGAAAAAAAAGAAAAAAGGAGAATGAATCACTTTCGGTAAATAATACGAACAATAAACTTTTATTTTTATATATTTTTTTCAACTTGAGAAATGATGTAATCTTATTTGATAAATACAATCTGACAAAGTGCATTTATTTTTCATAACTGATAAAATTAATACAATTCTTGGCAGACGGCTCATAGACTCCGAGACTTTTGGACTCATTTTGAAGCATTAAATGCATTCTGTTATACATATCACATTTCAAGTGTACTTTATATTTGACAGCCGCTTTCCCAGTTCTGATGCAAACAGTCTCTGGCTGGTTTCTGCCAGAGCGTGTTTTCAGGCTTTTGCTCACTCCTGTGTCAAATGAGAGTAGGTGTAGCAGTGGTTTTTAGGAGGCAGAGATCTTTGAGTGATGACCGAAAAGCAGCAGTGGCAGTCAGTCCAGCTTAATGATGATTGATGAGAGCACCCAAAAGACTTGCTTCCGCTCTCTAGGGCTTCTGAATTAGAAAGGCCGGGCATACCTTCTTCGGAAGTCAGCTACAAAACTGCAGTTTTAACATCTGCAAAGTGTGCAACATGCTTCATTGTATCTGTATGGCTGGTTGAGCAAATCAAATGAGTTCTATAGCATTACATGTGTCTATGTTCGTCAAGATACACCAATCAGGCATAACATTATGACATCGAAACATTATGACTGATGAAGTGAAAAACACTATCAATGATTTTTCATCATCTGTTAGTGAGTGGGATATATTAGGCAGCAAGTGAAAATTTGTGAGTTTGACGAGGGCCAAATTGTGACGTCTAGACGACTGGGTTAAAGCAGCTCCAAAACTGCAGCTCTTGTGTGCTGTTCTCAGTCTGCACTGGTCAGTATTTATTAAAAGTGCTCCAAGGATGGAACAGTGGTGAACCGACGACAGGGTCATGGGGGGCCGAGGCTCATTGATGTACGTGGGGAGCGAAGGCTAGTCCGTGTGGTCCGATCCAACAGACGAGCTCCTGTAGCTTAAATTAAAGTTAATGTTGTTAATGCTCTACAGGTCAGGACTGTTTTGGCAGCAAAAGGAGACCAACACAATATTAGACAGGTGGTCATGATATGCGTGATTGGTGGCCATAAAGTTATGCCTGTTTGGTGTATTACGGCGTGCTGCCATTCTTGAATGAACATTATTGGTTATATTGGATATATATTCACCCCTTTCTTCACTTCCACTCAGTCTCTTTTTTTGCTTTGCTTCTCTTTCACCTTCGAATGTGCCAGTAGTCCATAATTCGTTTTTACTACCTCCAATTTAGCCTGTCACCTGTCTGTCACTCACTTCACACTCTACCTAAGCCATTTCATGCTTGCTTATGAGCTCTCCCAGCTTTGCCAGGTACGGTAAACTGCACCACTGTTCACCATTGCCACAGCACAAGAAGTAAAAGTTCTTGGTGCACCGTAAACCACTAACAGCCTCAGCAGAGATATTGCTTAATGCAATCTCAGAGGCGATTCACGGGCTGCAACATTTACCATTCTGTCACCCCACAAAGTAACACAGCCGCCATGTTTGGGAAAACTTTGTCAAAGGATTGCTGTTAAATTGCATCTTGCACGCTCTGTATTGCATTGGGTGTCGGTGTCATCAGTGTCGAGGCCTGTCTATCAGATGAGCGCGTCTTTATGAGGCTTAAACAGAGAAGTGGAAGGACGTCGCGTGGGAGTGGAGACATGGGCGAGAGCGGAGAGAGCGACAGACTTGATGGGATTGCGGAGGCCTACAAGGACCATGATGAATGTCTGAAATTGGTTTGTCTGGAGCTTGATAAGCCATTTGTTTTCATTAGCCCAATGCTGGTTTAAGTCTATGGAGTAGGACTGATTGGCAAGGCGCTTGAGGGGCCCCTGCACTAGAGACAAGGCTTCTGTGGTGCCCCCGGTCCTCCTCCGCCTCTAAAAGAATTAGCCGAGTCGTCCCAGCTCGCATCCCTGTGGCCAGCTGCTGATCAGATAGGCTGCTGACAGCAAAATATCATTCACTCGCTGTCGCCACCACGCTCTCATTGGAGCATGTCCATTAAATATTGACGACGCGTTATCTCTGGGCACCGAGGGAACGTAAAAATAACGCAGAGGATGGAGAAAGGGCGGGTGGTGCGAGATAAGCTCGGATGTGAGAGGTTCACCTTACAGAAGCAATCCTGTTATTCTTTTCACTGGTGGTCAGAGGACTTGGCAGTCCCTCACACAATGGTTTCAGGATCAATCCGACAATCTACAGATCAGCTTTACTGTACAATGCTTATTAATTTATTTGCAGGCCGCACAGATCTAAACCATGCAGTGAGGCACTAGTCTTTTTGGGTGTGCAGCGCTTGACATTACTATACAGCAGACTTTTTCCTTACTCTATTTTTTTTTACACACACCCTGACACAGTGCTATCAACATATTGACATTCCCTACAGCATGAGGAAATAATTCAAAAGAAGAGACACCCAAACGAAGCCTGCAGCACTACAACACGAACAGAGAGGAAACTCAGCTTTGGGTGGGTGTGTATATGAGTGTTTTCATATGTGTATGGTAAAATTTTATTGTTATTACTTGCATTCTTTTTTTATAGGTTCTATATAGAAGAGAAGAGAAGAGAAGAGAAGAGAAGAGAAGAGAAGAGAAGAGAAGAGAAGAGAAGAGAGAGACACATGGTGGTGATGTTGGGGAGACATGTAAAGCTTCCAGGCTTTGGCTAATTGGAAGCCTTCACTATTGATTAAGAGACAGAGCATTATGCACACACGGCTTCCATGTCAGAGCACGCAGCGAAGAAAGGGTGTCGGAAAATGTGTTTATGTGCGGCAAAGAATAATGGCGGTGGAGTGCTATTTGCTAATACAGTTAGCGCTAGTCTAGTTTCTGATTGTCTAACATTCCCAATCTGAGCATTTGACCCAGTAAGATGGATTCTAAAAGAGTAGAAGATATAATAGCGGTGCAGTGCTATTTATCAATAGAGTTAGCTCTACTCTATACACCAGTGAAAAGAAGATGGGATCATTTTGGAGACTCGGTTCTTTGAATCTCGTTTATCAAAATAAACAAATCTTTTTTTGAGTCATTTAGTTAATTTCGTTCCTGTAATCCTTTAATCACCTTCTCATCGTCTTTATGGACGTCACGTGCCAAAAGGACGAACAACTCCTACCGGAGGACTCATGAGATGAACTACATAATCTGTTTCTTGTTTAATGCACTGCATAGCATCTATGAGAGTCATTTGATAAAAGAACGAACGTCTCGGACTAGAACAGTTTAGAGGTCAACTACTTAATTCTGTTTCCTGTACATAACCTACGGAGATTTTGCGATGCTTTGTTCATGCGCGTCCAGTAGAAAATGAACGAATCACTCTTTGAGACTACTCGTTCTTCTGAGTCACATTAATGCCTCGTTGAAAATAAACGAATCATTCATGAGCAACTATGCACACTTTCTGATTGTCACCTTTTAATACACTTGATCTGAGCATTTGACCCAGTAAGACGGTGTCTAACAGGGTAAAAGATCATTTGTTGGTGTTATCCGGTTTGTTCAGTGTGTAAGCACAGAGTTAGTTAATTGTTTTATAAAGGACATGACATGAAGTCTTGTCTGAAGCTGCAGCTTTGTCCGGGATGGAACGGGTTAACAGCATCGGCCATAACAGAATAAAAGCAAGCAAAATCAATAGGAGGAAAAATAGGAAAATGACATGCCTCTCCAGTTGGGAGATCTAATCTCCAATATCCATTTACAACACTAGGACTGGCTTCAGCAATTACAGGCCATCTCTACTGGCAGCCTCTCTTCTGGAGCACTGTACAAATGCCTTTAAAAATGCATTCAATACAGAAACACTTTATTTTTTTCATTAATAATATTAGACATTGTGAAATCAGTGCATCGACATGCAGCTCCTTCTGCTTTGAATTTCCACTCAGCAATACTATAATATAAGATTTAATGTCCCCTCTCTATATGTATAAAAAACAAACAAATAAATGCAAGTCAAATGATCTTAATTCACTCTTTTTCCCAGATATTAGCTGCTCCTTTGCTGCTTGATATTAAATTCAAATATTGCTGTCTGCAAGGTTATGTGGTCACATTAATAAACATTGAAGTGGCGGCGTTAAAGCTGTGGTGCATTTCAATACGAGAACTCGGACCCTCTTGTCTTCTTTTTCTCCTCTCCGCTTTCTACATCTTCTCCGGCTTCCACTAAGTGCTTTATAGCCCTGCCGTTTTTCTTATCAGGCCCCGGCGTGGAGCACTTGCCTCTGTCACTGTCCTCATGTTCGGAACGAGCTGCTGCTTTTGTGCTTCCGAATGAACTTTGACCAAAATTAGACATACACTTCAACTTTTAAAGCAGGGCCCCCTCAATGGCTCCTTTGTCGCAGCGGCAGCCCAGCACTGGGCGGATGAAGGAATGCTGAGCTTCCTCCCCCTCTCTGTCTCAGTATCTCATTGACATGTGGAATTTGGGCCTCAGTCAGGCGAAGG
Organism: Silurus aristotelis; assembly: GCF_946808225.1. Classification (NCBI taxonomy): domain Eukaryota; kingdom Metazoa; phylum Chordata; class Actinopteri; order Siluriformes; family Siluridae; genus Silurus; species Silurus aristotelis. Next base: position 6,075,430 of record NC_139582.1, on the reverse strand, counting down.
AAAAGGCAAGCGAGAGGGCTCGAAAGAAGGAGAAAAGGCCCAGATGCCCCTCGGGCACTCTGGAAGGCTGCTGAGCCCTCTCAGGCCAGAGACTGACACAAACTGTTCCTTCTCTGTCTCTGTTGCTGTGACCCCGTCTACAGTCTTCTGCTCTCTGACACACCACATTGTTCCTTTATTTTTATGTCAATCTTCCTTTCATTTTCCCATTTGACTTGATGCATCAGTCAAGTTGGCTTTTTGTTCCATTGTCGGTTTTCCTATGATGTCTTTTTCTTTTAATCCTTTTCTTTTTTTTGTGATTCTTCCTCTTCTGTTCTTTCTTAGTGTTTTTACACTTTTATACCCGGAGCATTATCAGCGTCAATTTGCCAAATTGTGTTCCGTGTTGTTCAAAGGTAGAACAATTTTTTCCCAAATGCATACATGTACATACATTTAGCATTCCACAGGATATAATTTCAGTAAGGAATGTAATTGCTCATCACATCCAGTTATGCAGCCTGGCAATGCCTTGTACTGTTTTATCCAACTTATACCACACTGCTTTATCTCTTTAATAAAATTTATATATTAAAGAACACCTTTGTAATTGTGTAAAGTTCATTTTTAAAGTTTGTCTATGAAGTTTTCTCCTGATGTCAGGTATGTTCTAGCATCCATTTCTCATTACACCATTAAGCCTTTTGTTTCTCTTTTTGTTTTTTTATGGTGGAGAGAGATCAAAAACTTTTTTTTCCTTTCTTCTGAAGACTTCCTGTGGCAGAAAACTTGACTGACAATAGAGACTCTTTCCATAAATATCAAATAAATGTGTGGTTCTAGAAAGTCCTGCATATCAACTTTTATTTTTTGTTGTTGTTCTGTGTTAAATACTGCATTTTGTAATCCGTTTATCATTACACTTGTGGAGCCGTACAAGTCTATGTGAATGAGTCGATACTCTTAAGAAAACAAAAATAATTGCTTTAATACAAATCTGTGCTTTTGTCTTTTGGACTAAATAAATTCCAGATCAGTATAAGAAATTAATCAATTTATACCGACTACTAAGGTATGAAAATGTAGTGGCATTGTGATACACTATAGTGCTAAAAGTTTGCGGACACCTGGTTATAAGTGTGGTATGTGCTTTTTGAGCATCGCGTTCCACATTTAGTCCCAATTTGCTCATACAATTTCCTCCACTTTTCTGAAAAGAGGTTCCATTAGTTTTTTTGCGATGCTTGTTGAGATTTCTATTCATCAACCACGAGAGTGTTAGTAAATTCAGGTACTAATGTAGGTGAGGTGAGGAGGCCTGGGGTGCAGTTAGTGTTCACATTCATTCCAAAGGTGTTTAATATAGTAGGCCATTCAAGATCTTTCTTTCCAAACCATGTAAACCCTATCTTCATGGAGCTCACTTTGTGCATTAGGCGTTGCCATGCTGGACCAGGTATGGGTTTACAAGTTCAAGTGAACGTTTTGTGTGCCAGTTTGTAATCTCATTAATTTTGTCCATATAGTGTATAGGTTGAACTGGGTCATTCTGTTTTAAACTGGCCACTTTCAAAATAGATTATAATCCTGGTCTGGACCATATAGACCATAGACCATAATACTTTGGGGAAGGGAGTTGCTCAGTGTTTAAGGCATTGGACTCTGGATTAGAAGGTCACAAATTCTAATCCCAATCCCAACACCACAAGTGACCACTCCTGGGCCCTTGAGCAAAGCCTGTGACCCTCAAATGCTCTCTATGAAGTCCTCAAATTTCTTATGGACAAGGGCATCTGTCAAATGCTGTAAATGTATGTTAAACATTCATTTTAAAAGGGTGGTAGCTTAGTAGTTTAGGCATTAGACTTTGCATCAGAAGGTTGTGAGTTCAAATCCCAGCACCAATCTACCAATCCTTGAGAAAGGCCTCTTATGAATGGTAAAAAAATGTAAGAACGTTTGCCAAATGGCGTAAGTGTTTTACAACTGCTTCAGTTTCTTCGTTTTATTGATTTTAGGCTTTCTACTTTTGCACTTTCCTGGTGTTGTCGCTTCGCTGTTTTTAATCATTTTCTTTAAAAGCTGTAGGAGGTCTACATCTTCTTTGTCAGTAATCTAAAGACTACTCACATCAGTCCACCACGATGTCTCATCTTCACAATTATCCCTTTATAGTTTTTTTTAGCATTGAATTTCTTCAAAAATAGAGCAATTTTATGAAACTTTTTCTTTCTCTCTTTCTCTCTTTGTGATTGCAAAGGATTGCAAATAAAGGTGGGCCTGCTTAGACCCTCTAAAACAGGCATCACGAGCTGTGTCTTCACACTGTTTTGTGTCATTGTCTCATGTGTCAAGCTACATCACTATTCTGCTTTATTGCCCCGATGCAGTTTATTTTGCTTTTGCTGTCACTGTGTCTCATTGGTGGAATTAATGAAGTAAATGTAATTCGTTACTGTACTTAAGTAGCATTTTTACTGGGGGATTTTCCATTTGTGGAGATTTTTACTTCACTACATTTCAAAGTCAAATATATTTTAACTCAACTACATTTTGCGAAATAAGTTGTTTCATTTTATTTATGAGCGGATAAAAACTTAACTGGCACACAGCAAGCCACCAATCAGGGTCGAGCACTTGTTCTGTTTTAAACTTGTTTTGATCGCCGCTTGGTGTATCTACTTATTACCAACTTACAGTTCAGCATCAGTTTAACAGCAAGCAGAACATTTTGAGAGGAATACATGCTGGAAGAAACTTTGGTGTAAAAGAGGCAGATATAGAGGACAGGGTGGTATGGAGACGGATGATCCGCTGTGGCGACCCCTAATGGGAGCAGCCGAAAGAAGAAGAAGAAGAAGACATGCTGGAAGAAACTCCTCAATCTACTTTAACTTGCCACAACACCTGTGACCTTATTTGCATGATCCTTTCAAGTAGTTGAAAAGAGGGATTTGGGCTCCTGATAATTTGAATATATATATCAATCAGTGTTTGACTCATTAATATAATTCTATTAATAGATCGGTGTTCTAAGAGTAGCATTAGAGCCTTTTCACATTAACTGAGTTGATTAAGCAAAAGTCTTGTGACAAATTTCACATAACAGGACAAAATAAATCATAGTACTTTGGAGTACATTCGAAAGCAAATACTTTTGTACTTTTACTGGAGTCATATTTCTCTTTAATTGAAGAACATAGTTTGTATACTTTGTCCATCACTGCTGTTTCTGTCTAAGAGACTAAGTCTACCCACCTGACACAATACTGTCAGGACTCTAAGAGGACTGTCAAAGCTCTCTTACAGTACATTCACATCCAAACACATAAATACATATTTATGCTAGCCCCACCCACCAAAACTATCAGACACATGTTAGAAAGTGTAGCAGGGAGCGATGGGTATCAGGCAGAATATGACCCGTAGAGGAAGCCTGTCCAAGTTGACAACACAGGCACACACATGTGACATCTAGCAGACTGGAGCAAAAGGCAGAGGCACAAAGAAGCAGTGTGTTCTGAAAGAGAAAAGCTGTACATCCTGTGCTAAAAGTGCATCAAGATAGATGATGAATTCGGCACGATTCATTAGTGTGATGAATGAAGGTGTGTTATCAGGCAGTGCACAGTATCAGAATGTGTGTGTGTGAGTGTGTGTGTGCGTGTGTGTGTGTGTGTGTTTGTGTGTGTGTGTGTGCACGCGTGTGTGTTTGTATGTGGGTGTGCACATGCGTGTGCACGTGTGTGTTTGGAATGTCAGTGTGAAAGCCGGGCCCTCAGGTCATTGACATTTAAAAACCCCAGACACCAGGCTGCCCAAGAGTCAGAGTGACACACACACACACACACACACACACACACACACACACACACACACACACACACACACACACACACACACACACACACACACACACACACGCACACAATGCTGTAATCTAGAACCAAATTGACACAGCACTACTGTCATATCACTGTGAGTTGTTTTTACAAGGGCACCATGGTGGTGCAGCAGGTGGTAGTTGGTAGTGGATGCTTCACATCTGCAAAATCTAGTGTTTAATTCTTTATAATCCTACAAACTACCAATTGGTTGTTCGGCTACTTTTGGTTTCAATGAGTGGGCAAATGGATGTCCTCACTAGACTGGAGTCCCAATGTGGGATCTTTACAATGAGTGCTCCTGGGAGAAGCTCTGGATCCTTGACCAAGAAGATTATTCAGTTGATGACTGAGAATCCCAATATCATATTACTGCACTATACACTAATCAGGCATAACATTGTCATTATTACATTATAACCGGTGAAGTAAATAACACTGAGTATTTTTTCATCATGGCACCTGTTAGTGGGTTTGATACATTAGTCAGTAAGAAAAAATTTCACGTTTTAAAGCAGGAAAAATGGGCAAGCGTAAGGATTTGAATGAGTTTGCCAAGGGCCAAATTGTGGCGGCTAGACAACTGGGTCAGAGCGTCTCCAAAACTTGTGGGTTGTTCCCGGGCGGCAGTAGTCAAAAGGAACAGTGCTAAATCGGTGACTGGGTCCTGGACGGCCAAGGCTCATTGATTAACGTCAGGAGCGAAGGCTGGTCCATGTAGTCCGATCCATCACAAGAGATACAGCAGCTCAAATTGCTAAAGACGTTAATGCTGTTAATGCTCAATGGGTCAGGACTGTTTTGGCAGCAAAAGGGCGACCAACACAATATTAGGCAGGTGGCCATAATGTTATCCCTGGTTGGTGTATAGTCAGAATAGCACACCACTTTGTAGAGTGATGCACGATTTGGAACGAATTAGACATAGCTGTAATTGTGTCTCCACAGGAGCATATAGCAGAGTGATGTGTGATAACATTCACGCAAGTGCACTGAAAAACCTGGTGAGATTTGTTTACTGTCATTTAACGTAAAACCAATTGTAGAGTACAAAAAGTAGACATAAAAGCTACTTTATTGTCATTGCAGCACTTGGCGGAAATTATATCACCACTGCACTACATTAGACAACAATGTTGCTTTCACAACAGGATGTGAATGTTTAGCTACGATACCGTGTGTATGAGGTGGTATCAAAAAGCTACCACGTCTGCGTTTTCATCATGGACAGCACATTAGAAAAAAAAGAGCAAACCTGAAATTCTGCATGAAAATAGCCAAATCTGCTACAGAGACATTTGACATGAGACACGTTCGACATACGGCGATGCTGCAAAGAGTCTTTCGAGGTGTTTTGAGTGACATGCGTGCTTCAAGAGCAGAACATCATCGGTGGAAATCAAGCGATCACGAAAACCTTCAATGAGCTCAACCGCCAAAAATCGTTCGGCAGCTTGAGACTTCGCTCTCTCCCCGAAGTTGGAGATCCAGCTCAAGGGTCTCGTTTTGACACCCTCGCCGAGACCCAGCACTATTCGCAGAAGGTGCTTGAACGCTTCAAAAAGAAGACTTTCAGGACAAAGAAGTGGCAGGAACGCTGGTAGCACTGTATTGCTGTGCAAGGCGACTATTTTAAAGGTGATAGTGTGTAAACCTAGATAAACAAAACACTTTCATGTAAACAGAGCTAGTCTCGAAACTTTTTTATATCACCTTGTATAGTTTAGCATTCGTATTGATGATAGTCTTCTACTGTACTGTACCATTGAGAGTCGATTTGCTGTATTTAAGTAAAAGATAGCCTTCCAAGCATTGTAATTACAGAAAAACACTTTTAGATGTCAGAACTCTCCTGACCCAACTACTTCCTACACGTACTGTTCAAAAAAGTTTTGCCATGAGATCTCGACAAACAGGACACAGTTTCCTTTTACCTCTCAAGTGAAGTTGTGCGGGGAACGACGAGGCTGTTTCCTTGTGATAGCGATGCTACCCAGGCACCATAGTAAAGTGCAAAAGGCTGCTGCCTACTGCACGTCAACTTTATCCCTAATTATATAGTGAGGTATGGAGATGCGCATCATTAGCATTGCTAATGATAGAGCCTCCTGAATCCGACACACCTGGTCTGGACAGAAACAGCTGTGGTTGCTATGAAACATGGACGCAGGTGCACCATTCATACGCACACATACAAACACACATTCACACACACTCATACATACAACAGTGGCAGTTTGACAAGCATATTGAGGTATATGTGTGCTTTGAAAAAAAGTTGCGGTTCAGTAAACTGTATGTTGTTGGTTAAGGTTGTGTGTCAGGGTGAAATATTTTGCTTTTAACTTTTTATGGCGATGTGGGTCAACGTCTCCTTATTTTGCAGGCTTTGGAAATTTGCGTAATGATGCCAAACTCGCTCAAAGTTTCTTTTTTCTTATTATTTTTCTTGACAAAAACAAAACAAAACGTGTGGTTTACCTCCATTCAAAGATGCACACATTCAGTCTTTTTTAATCATGGATGAGAGGATACACAGACAAATCTCTCTCTCTCTCTCTCTCTCTCTCTCTCTCTCTCTCTCTCTCTCTCTCTCTCTCTCTCTGTCTCTGTGTGTTATGGCTCTTTCATGGTGGCAGAATGCTGGTTGCAGCCGCCAGGGCCAGGGGCACCACTCTCTTGCTCTCTCTTTCTTTTTCTCCTCATGATGAATGGTCCTATCGCTGGTTTAAATTATTTCCTACAGATCTCATTTAGGCCCTTGAAGAAGAGATCCAACCTGTTTATTCATTTCACATTTGCACCCGACTTCAATATCTTTGTCTATGCCTGCAACCCCACCTCCCCACCCCCCCAAGTCCAAAAAAAAAAAAAAAAAAAAGGGAAAAGAAAAAAAAAAGCAATTTGCACAATGTACATAAAATGATGCTCTCACAATTTTGATAACCTGCATAAATTATAAAGCGTAATTAAATATTACGCTATACCCTGCGTATAGTCGCCAAGGAGAAAAAAGAGGATGAGAGAGAGAGAGAGAAAAGGAAAGAGCAAGAGAGAAAAAGAAAGCAAAAAATAGAGAGAGAAGAGGAAGAATGGAAATAGCAAAGACACCGAGCGAGCGAGCGAGCCGTGTGCAATCGGTGGGCTCCTCTGGCTCTCATAATTGTTTTTATTGATTCTTTCTTAAGGTGAAATGGTTTAAAGATAACACCAGGCAGGGGAGGTAAGAGCAGATATGAGCGCTGGGTGCCAGGCTTTTGTTTCGCTCTCATAAATCAGAGGAGCTTTTGGCATTGTGAGATTGCCAACAGGGTGGCCCATATATTTAAATGGAGTATGAAAAATTTAAATTGTTCTGCACATGGAAGGCGTGGAAGTGTCTCTCTCGAGCACACGATTGACCCAAAAATATATTCAAATTACCACAGCTAAACATCATCTGCTCCACCCTCAGTGTGTGTGTGTGTGTGTGTGTGTGTGTGTGTGTGTGTGTGTGGGGTTGGGAAAAAGAATAAGGATGTATGCGGCAGGACTGTATTCAGAGCCGAGCTGAGGAAAAAAAAAAAGCCTGCGATTGATTTAAAGGTGCTCTGGTGTTGGTGACATTTATTTAAGGTTGCCTGAGCTGTCTGATGTGCCATGCTGCACAGCTAAAAGCTACAACTCCTGAACAGCATCTGAAAGTTCGAATGATGAGTGACCTTGTGTTTTACACATAATCCGAATGACTCGCCATAAAGCCCGCCGTTTACTCTCATAAGCATGTCATTGCGGTCCATGGTGCATAGCGTTATTATATGCGGCGCCGCACTAAAATGCAGACCGCGATACGGCGCAGATTTACATCCTCGCATGTCACAACTCTTAGCACGACTCTTGCGCTAATGCTTATAAGCTGTTATGTCACGCATATGGCGACATCATTAGAAATATGAACGCAATCCGCAGCAGATGGCACGGGCCGTGTTGTCCCTGCTCACCAGCCGCTGGGAGAAAAGTGGCCATGCTGCTTTTTCCCTGTTGCGAAGGGATGACGGAGGCGATGTTGCTTTTTTCACTCGACTTGGCTCCATCCTGGAGGTTCCTTTTCGTCCACCGGAGGTCTTCCATCGTCAGAAGTTCCCACATTTAACACTGCACTCCCCTGCCAGGCTGTGTGGGTGTCCTGCCAGTCATTCTGTGTGTGTGTGTTTCAAGCCGTGACTCAACATGTGTCATGGTGTGATATATGGAACCGTGAGCGTGGACGTGGGTGTGTTTGGATGGATGATGTTTAATATGGAAGGACCATTTACAATTCTAATATACATACATTTACGGTATTTTTGTCTTTTTTTTACATTAATGTATAGGCTATTTTTTGCTTTTGTTCTCTCTTTTTTTTTTTTTTTATCTTTGGATCGTTCACCATTTTCACTTACCTTACAACAGATACCAACCAAAGAGATAAAGACCAAAACATTCCTCGAAGATATGTGAAGCTACCCATCTTCATCACGTAAAAGTGCTATCTACCTTCTTTTACATACAAGAGTATGCCATCCCTCATTTTACACTCTTCAGGCAGGACCATGGCATCTTCAGAATGAAAACTGTAGAATCGGTTGAGTGCATTTACTTACCAGAGGAAGAAAATAACCTCTACTTCCTGCTTCCTAGGTTTTTAAAACAAAAGATTCCATCATTTTACCTGTATAACTGATCCAGCTGTGTCAAGGTTCTAAGTATAACACTATATCTTGATTCTATAACTGAAATCTAATCAGATTTTCAGCTTAATGGACAGTCGTCTCATAAGTCAGGAATGCTAGTTAAGGTAGGTGGTTTTGTTTGCTAGCACATTGGGTTACCTTGCAGTCAAACATATTCAATGGTGGATGAAGTACACAAACCATGTAATTGAGTTAAAGTAGCGATAGACTCCCTTAAAAGTAAAAGTGTACCCTTTAAACTTTCACTTGAGTAAAAATACAAAACTATTTACCTGCAAATGTACTTAAGAATTCAAAGTACGACGATTTATCATGGCTAAAATGTTCCTTTTTTATCATTTTTGTGAGATATTTATCAAAGTGAGATATTTCACTTTGAAAGTGTCATCAATTGGAATTACTTTAGTGAAGTACATATATGTGAAAAAGCTACATAAGTACTATCAAGAATTACATTTACTTTGCTACTGTCCACCACTGAACCAATCAGGAAAATCTTTTTGCATTAAACAGATATGAATAATGTTCTAACTTGTGAGATGAGGACAGAACACCACAGCTCAAATCCCAAAATCAGCTAACTTTTTGTTGAGTTTGCCAACACGATGTCCTGCATCAAAACATAACCTGGGAAAAACTGTAAGGATTGTAGGTTGTACAAGGATTATGGAAGTTCTAGGAAGTTATCCCCTTCCCTTAATATACTTCTTAATTTCTGTATGTGTATTTCTTAAAATCTGTATTAATGTGCGTAAATATCTGATTAGCTAGCAATATGCTAATTACCAGGTACTGGGAAACCAAAACATGGGACTAGGACGCTGTATATTAACACTTTGACAGAAAATATACTGTAGGAATGAACACAGCATAAGTCACTTAAGGGAAAATGATATGCATTTATTAACTTTGTTAATTTGTATTAATTTTGTTGTTTTTTCTTCCCTTGTGTCCTTATTTTTGTCATAGGCTGCTTGAAGGAATACGAATTTTATTGTATGGTTTAAGCAAATGTTTCCCGTATATATGACAATCTTAAAAAGGTTTTAAAAGCTTTGTTTTTATTCAGTCTGGTGAACCATGTCACATTTGTGGTGTTTTGACATATTTTACTCATGCCAGCATCTGCACTGTTTTTGCTTGACTTGTTCTAAGGTATTTTTTTTAGCAGGTTGGCTGTATATTGTACTGTATTTACTGCGTATATACTGTATATACTTCACTTACACATCCATACTTATTAAGCATGTGTGTAATTATTAGGCATGTCAGTCAAGTGTGAAAACAAATTAATCCATCTAGTAAAAATAGTTTAACTGACATTTAGATCATGCCTTCCATCTATGTGTGTGGTGCCGCAGGGCTTCAGAAATGAGTAGTGATGCAGATCGAGCCACTGATACGTCTATAAGAGAGCTGGAAAACGTTATATTCAAATGAGCATATCAAATTAAAAAACTGCTCTTGAATGTCTATAGGAGCGGCTACGAATGAAACGCTGGCTAACGATTTGTTCACTCCTATTTGGATTTATGGGGGTTAAAAAAAATAAGGATTTTAACCTCTTTTAGAAACTTTAAACACAAACCAGATTCTATCTTCAATTTTCGGTTAAAAAGAAAAGGAAAAACTGTTACAACCTGACCTAAATATGACAGCGATGGAGTCTACGTCAGCAGTTATCCTTTTTAGCAAGCTCAAAAGTTTGCATCCCTGTTGACTTGCTCTAATTTATTTGTATGTGCCTAATTATGGTGTGTAATGACTGAAAACAGTGGCATAATTAACTTTATTTAAGGCGTACAAAGTTGATTTTTACACAAATGTGTTCATATCGAAAGCGATAAAAGGGAGTTCATACAAATGGAGGAAACAAATACTCTGCAAAAAAAAAAAGTGAAAGGAATTAATGATCCTGCTGGAAAAGATACTTTAAGGTAGATATATAAGAAAAGTCCACATTTACAGTGTTAATATCATGCTGTTAAAAGTCTTTACCGTCATACAACGATCAGGCATAAGATTGACATTAGACCATTATGGCCATTAAAAGTAATAACACTGATTATCTCTTCATCATGGCACCTGTAAGCGGGTGGGATTTATTAGGCAACATGTGAACATTTTGTCCTCAAAGTTGATGTGTTACAAACTGGTGGAGAATTTTATGCTTTTAATGTTCAATGGGTCAGAACTGTTTTGGCAGCATAAGAGGGATCAACACAATATTAGGCAGGTGGTCATAATGTTATTGGTGTATTTTAGCCATTTTTTGGAAGTGAACATGTGCGGAAATTCCATTGTGTTTTATGAGTTAGGATTATCATTTATATAATGATTAACACATATGGGTATAAACCTTTTTTTGGGGGTAGGGGGTAAGTTTTACACATGAAGGTGGTTCATTCCAATAGTTTTGTCTATAAAACCTCTTAAACACCTTTGGGATGAATTGGATAGCTGGTTGCAGCATAGAACTCCTCACCTCACCTACACAAGTACCTGACTTTACTAACACCCTTGTCACTGAAAGAGCACAAATCTCCACAAACTCTAAGAACATCTTACCAGAAGAGTGGAGGGTCTTATAAGAGCATAAGATAACTCACTGTGGATAAGTACTTATGGATCTTATAGTGAGGTGTCCATAAACATTTGTGTGTATAGTATAGTTGCCCACTTTAAGACGGAGGAAGTTTCCATAGAAATAAGTTTTGCGGAGGAAGGAGGAAGAAGTATGGTGTCCTTGAAATGCCAAGCCTGGGTTGTGGGCCATAAAATCTCGACCACCGAGCAACAGCAGAAAACATACAAATCATCTCTCGGTGAGAAATAGTGGCCCAATACAGAGCTGATTGATGGCTGATTATATTTAATGCCCTTGTCTGTATTTGAGCTCATGGCTTTCAGTCACACACACTTTAGGCTTGTTGTGCGTTCTAATCCGTGGTTCTTGATTACTCTGAAACCGCGCCGCCGTCGGTCCTACGTTCTAGTCCAGAGCTCTGATTCAATACGTTTCAGTCTACGGCGTTGGAGAACGGTCTTGGAGCGAACGCGTGATGAATCAGTGGAAGTGTTTCATTAACAAGCGGCAGCATCTCGTCTTTTCTGCCACAACAACCCTACTGGAGCCGATGATATTCTCCTGTCTTCTGCTCGTGTTTATTCAAATTTTACAGACGGAGGACTTTTTTCCAGTTCAGCACCTCAAAACACTGCAGCGCGAGAAAATGCATTATGCTGGTGTTATTATGCAATTCATCACCAATAATAGATTTGTTTACGGGGCCCCGACACACTGCGCTCTCAGCGCTGCTTTTCCAAAATAATAATAATAATACTAATAATAATACTAATAATAATCCTAATGTTGAGGAGAGGCCTGGGAGTGGATGGGAGCTTCGAGGGCTGATTGAAGAAAAGTTTCTGTGTATGTGTGTGAGTGTGTGTGTGTTTGTGTGTTTGTGTGTGCCTGTAGACGGCTTGTGTGTGTGTTTGTATGTGTAGATGTGTAGGTGGGTAGGAAATCTAGTTAACGAACAGGCATTGAGAAGGAGTGCTTAAGAAACTGGTGAGTTTTTGGATCGATTACATCTTCGACTAGAGTATAGGCATTATGTATACACACACACCCACACACACACCCACACCCACACACAAGCACACACACACACACACACACACACACACACACACACACACACACACACACACACACACACACACACACACACACACACACAAAATGTAACCACAAACCATCACTGTTTGTTTGTTTGTTTGCTTGTTTGTTTGTTTCTTTTATTTCTTTCTCTGTATGTCTCCCTCGAACACACACACACACACACACACACACACACACACACACACACACACACACACACACACACACACACAAAATGTATGCTCCAACACACCCTTTTTCTTTCTTTCTTTCTTTCTTTCTTTCTTTCTTTCTTTCTTTCTTTCTTTCTTTCTTTCTTTCTTTCTTTCTTTGTATCTGCCTTTCTCTCTCTCTCTCTCTCTCTCTCTCTCTCTCTCTCTCTCTCTCTCTCTCTCTCTCTCTCTCTCTTTCTCTCTCTCTCTCTCTCTCGCTCTCTTAAACAGAACTCGCTGTGAGAGACTTTGCTGCTGATACGAATCTCTTAAAACCATCCACTGCTCTTTTGTCTCGTCTGTATAAATCGCTGCATTAGCCTGACTTTAGCAGTTTAGCGACAGGCTAATTTCTGCATGTCCTCCCCCCTCCTGTGGTCCTCCGAGGCCTTAAATGAGTTCTCAAGATGCCGTTGAACGTAGCACAGATCGGTTAAGAGATCACAGGCCGATTAGCTTCTCTGCGCCGCTTAAACAGCTACTGTTCATCCCTCAAATCCTGAAGCAGAGAACTGGCCGTGCACAGCCTGGCCTGAGCTTTTCTACTTTTGTAGGGAAAACCCAGTGAGTTTCATGAGTGTGTGTGTGTGTGTGTGTGTGTGTGTGTGTGTGTGTGTGTGTGTGTGTGTTTTCTGACAAAAGTGTGTGGCTCCTTTAGTGCTCCTGTCACAAAGCTAGCTCTGGTGTGACATAATCAGGTATGACAAACTCATCAGTTCAGAGCTCCACCTGCCGCTTACACACATATCCACACACATTCACAAAGGTGCACATGGATAGGCCATCCGTCTCACCATGTGTGAAGTGGAGATATAAATTTCGCTAAAAACTCCTTTGCTTTGAGTTGAGAGCACCGGACATGTTAGAGTGAGTAGCTTGCTTTCTCTGTCTTCTTTTTATTTTTGAATAAAGAACCTGGAAATGTGTTGTATAGTGTGTTGCGTAGTTTGATAGAACGGCCCACAGTGTGTTATTCTGCTTACACTACAGCGATTTCACCAAACAATTTTTACCTTTTATGATCAACTTTGCCACTATTTACAGTTAAGCTAGTTATTGCTGCTCAGTGGGACAAATGTTGGAGTAGTGGCCAAGTTGCCACTGCTGGGCCTTTGAGCAAGACTTTTAATGCTCAACTGTTCAGATGTATAAATGATAATTTCTGAAAATTGATAATCAACAGTACAAAGTGTGTTATTCTTCTTACACCTCACATGATTTCACTAAACACTTACAACTGTTACTTTTTTATGAACAACACATGGCACAATTTATCTTTTTATAGTTACTTTAGTTATTGCTGTTCAGTGATACAGATGTTGGACTTCTGATCGGAAGGTTGTGAGTTCTAATCTCAGCACCGGGTCTGGGTCTTTAAGCAAGGTATTTAACCATCAACTGTTGATGTATAAATGAAAATGATTGAAAATTCATAGTCGATGGTCCTAAGTGTGTTATTCTGCTTATACCACAGAGATTTAATCAAACAATTACAATTTTCTATTTTTTTTAAAGAACACATTTACATTAATGCTATTCGGCACACATTTTTTCAAAGCAACTTACATTTATATTATTTATACAACTGAGTGGCTCTGGGGTTAAGGGCCTTTTTCAGGTTCCTAGGATTGGGAGCTTGATGTGGCTGCGATTTGAACTCACGACCTCCTGGCACTATTTAACGGTTTATAGTTACTCCATTTATTGCTGCTCAGTGGGACAGATGTTGGAATTCTGATTGGAAGTCAAGTTGCCACTGCTGGGGCTTTGAGCAACACCTTTAACTCTTAACTGATTGGATGTATAAAAGATATTGATTGAAAACTGATAATTGCCCTGAGACTGAGGAATGGGAAATGCAAACTCTTTTTTCCTAAGACTTTACTGTATTGGGAAACTTATTGAATATTGAAGCACTGACACTAGAGACTCCTTCTAAAGATGAAAATGAAGGTTTCTAACAGAAAACGTTACCACACACAGCACGTTTTAATCTATTTATTGTAAGCTAGGTTAGGTTAAATAGAGCATTTACTAAACATGTGAATGAATGACCATGAATAAACATTATTCTCTTATAATGATCTATGTTGGTATCAGAACTACTGTCAGAGATGAACTGGAGTCCTGTCCTCAGTAAATACCTGCTTTGTGCCAAGTGTTACTGGGACAACCTCCAAAACCACCTAGATCCTGACCATCATAAAATGATTAGCGAAGATGAATAAATAAATGGATGGATAAAATTCTGGTTCAATATACAAACTTTCACTTTTGTGTTTTTTTTCCTAACAAAGTTATCCTACATATTTGACTACATTTACACCAAAAATTTATCAAATAACGATTTGTTCATGTTAATCTGGTACTCTAAATTTGAAGGTGAACGAATTAGTATAGTCTTCCTAGGCTAGTCAAAACATATATCAGTTATTAAGACATTTCTGTTAAACTTCAGGGTTAAATGCCAGATTTTACCAACCAAGAAATGTTAACATTGGCCTTAATTAATAACATAGCTATTTGCTAAATGTGTTCAAAGAGCATGAATGTGACATCTTAATGAAAGAGAAATTTATTAGTTACTGTATCTGGTAAACATGCTCAGCATTTTTGATTCATAGATTTTGACATAGTGGAAGCAGGACAGTATACCGGTAATCATCACTGCTGGGGAATGCAGTAAACAACACCTGGATGCCAATGTGATACGCAGTCCAATGCTTCAAGCAGCGCTGCATATGAGATTCATCAGTGCTACTACACAATACATGTATGGTTTAACTTTTGTGGGTGACTGATCTGAAAAGTGAAATGACCAGAAGTTTTGTGTAACACTGACGCAAAGATTCATTTGAAGCAAAAACAGCCTGGTTTGGTTTTTTCCCCCAAGTTTTGATTATATGGCTTTGATGTGGGAGAGACTTGAAAAGTAAGCATAGTGGATCTACTGTACATACAGTGCCTGTAAAATATACGGAAACATAGTGTGTTTTAATGATTTTGAGACACATGCATGTTCCTCTGGTTTATATACAACAAACTACGGCTTGGAATTGGACAGTGAAAGACTGAAAGAAAGTTCTGTGGTCCAAAATTGACAATTTTGGTTCTAATAGAAGATATTTTATAAGACGGAGAAAAGGAGAGATGTTAGCAGACCTCCTCACACCCACAGTCAAACATGGAGGTGGAAGCTTAATGGTTTGGGGTTGTTTTGGAGCAGGGAAGGTTGAAGATTTATTTTGGGTGAAAGCAATACTGAACCAACATGGCTGCCATATTCAATACGATGCAATTCCAATGGACTGCGGCTAATTCGAACCAACTTCACATAACACAAAACAATGAGCTGAAACATATGTCCAAACTCTGTAAGTGTTATTTAGAGATAAAACAGTCGTCTGCAGTGATATCTATCATTGAATGGCCTGCCTCGTCACCGCACCTAAATCCTATTGAATTGCTCTAGGATAAACTGGATCATAAGACCAGAAGTTACGAGGTTTTACAAAAGACATAACAAAGTATTTCAGCTGAATGTTTGAAGGAACTAAATTTCAAGATCCCGAGAGTGTGTAAAACTGTTATTCATGCTAAAGGAGGATTTTTCAATGAAAATTAAGTTCTAAAATTTGTATATCTGTTTGATCAAAATCGATCTTGCTGTTAAATGACCTCGTTTGTCACATATAAACAAAAGGAACAAGCATTTGTCTCTCGAAAACCATTAAAGGCTTGAAGTTTCTAAACTTTTGACAGGCACTTGTACAAATTATTGAACATCTAACCCAAACTCAAACTGCAGCACATGGACTCTTGTTCAGATTAAAGTATTGTGTACGATATTTGAGAGTTTGAG
Source organism: Silurus aristotelis (assembly GCF_946808225.1). Taxonomy (NCBI): domain Eukaryota; kingdom Metazoa; phylum Chordata; class Actinopteri; order Siluriformes; family Siluridae; genus Silurus; species Silurus aristotelis. The sequence goes on along the minus strand of NC_139582.1, from coordinate 6,059,111 downwards.
AGTGTCTACTTATTTGATATGCTGTAATGATGGTGAAGGAGGTGTGAACAGGTGTCTTTGTGTTTGTGTGAAAAAGAGACAGAGAGAGAGACACTTCCCCATATGTGGCCAGGTGCTGTTTCTGACCCCACCTGTCCCACGGCACTACCATAATCAATTTAACAGGACAGATTAATAATCACATATTTAAATGATGATTGCTTATGGATTAAAGCTAATCTCTTAATACCAGTGTCCTCATCATGCTGCTGAAAAATCATATTTTTGCAAGGTGCTTCTGGGTGCCGAGAGTGTGTGTTTGTGTGTGTGTGTGTGTGTGTGTGTGTGTGTGTGTGTGTGTGTGTGTTCGCATCACTCACAATGTAACCGCTGATTTCCTGTCATTTACTAATTGTACTTGGATTTTCTATCTGTGTGTGTATATAGTACAGACATTTAAATTCAGGTTTCTTGCCATTTTGCAAGGCCAAGTGTGATTCATTTGGATTTTTAAAGTGTGTGTGATTGAGTGTAGTAAAAGATGAAAAGGGAAAGGGGGAGCAGTTCTTTTCCAGGCATTATTAAATGTTTCTCTTCCAGCACGCCTTTCAATATGGAGTGGAAAAATGGCCGTGTTCAAAATCTCACCCTGCCTGCTGGAATTAGTGAAAAGACCATTTTTAGTAATAAATTATGCATTGAAACAAAAGGGCCTCTTTTTTTTTTGTTCTCCTTGCGCCGTGGAACGCCTTTAAAAAATCTTTAAAATTGTCCATTCAACTCAAACTTACTGAGTGTAGCAAAAAATGTCAAAGGCATAAAGTCGGCAAAGATTGAATAAAATAATGCGAGGAGACAGATTAGTCATGCAGAGAGCCCACACGGTCTTTCAGCGAGGCACAATACCACTTTTTATAAGCGCTCTATCTGCACAAAGGCGCCGTTCAATATATCGAGGATGATACATGGTCCGACGTGTAATCTCCCTTTGATTCCTCGCACTCATTCATCCAGGAACCTTTTCAGGACTGGAACTGATGAGCTACGGGCTCCTCGGGCGCTTCGCACACATGGCTCTGCTTTTAAGAGTTCATTACGAATGGGGAAATGGAGGCCAGGTGAAGTGTCCGTCCCTTAGTGGGGGTCACACTCGGGGTGTCTGATGGTAATTCGAAAATAAACCGATCGCTCCGTCAAATGGGTTGCAGCTGACCTGGAAAACGAGGTAGATGTAGATTGAAATACACAATTTTGTGTGGA
>NC_139582.1:5987872-6055372 GCF_946808225.1 Silurus aristotelis | reverse complement strand
AGCCTGTTTTTTTTTTTTTTTTTAAATCCATTTGTCCTCGTCTTTCCTGTCTTCTTAGTGTCTCTCATTCACATTCTCTTTTAGTATATTTTTTTCTTTCATTTTTTTTTGTCTTACTAAAAAAAGGGCCCTCTTGAGAGGTCTGAAAGTTACTTGCATGCTATTAGAGCATCACTTGTAGACAATTACAGACTTATCCAATATCCTGGAACCTACTACATGTTTCACTGTATGAGGGACTTGTGCTGAAATGATGGAAAGATTTACAACTGCAAAACTGTTTGAGTTACTTTAAATCGGCTCTTATGTGTTTCACGGCTCATAACTTTAACTTCACCCTAATTTTTTTTCCAGTTTTGTTCCCACCCACCAATCAGCCTCATGCAGGAGCTCACAAGTGCCTATGATTGGCTATTGTCACTGTGATTGACAGGGATGAGGAGTATTAGATCCCTCCTACCCAGAAACTATGGATAGTTTTGCTCTCATGTCTTGTCTTGAACTTTGCTTGCTTTTTAAGTTTTTTTTCTTTTCCTATGAGACCATTTTGGTGCAACGCCCCAAGATATTTTTTTAGCAACGTCACAATAAATACCCTAGAGACACATCAGGAATACTTTCCAAGCCTTTACATCCTCACCTTTGAAGAGCTTCTGATCTGATGTGTGATATGAAGAGCTGTATATCAGACTTGATTAAAGTGTGTACATTTGTGGAAATCTGGACTTTTGGGAATAACTAAGAACATTATTATAAGTGTGGGCCATTTCCATTGACAAAGGTTCAGTTAGTTCTCAATCTGCCACCATTACACCATCAATCATCATTACCAATTCTGCCATGTCTGTGCAGCATTAGTCTTGCTTTTGAACAATCTGAATTTCTACAAAAATCTGATTCTATCTGATACAAAATTCTCAGTCTGATGCAATTTCATCAGATTCATGATGTAAAACTAAGTGTAAAAATTGGCCCTATGACAAACAGACATAATGAGAATCTTTGTTATGAGCAGATATAGTGCTGTCGAAAAATAAAGATCTGAATGAAGAAAGAGAATTCCAGCTAGTCTAAGAAGTTGAGGAAATCAAAGGTTTTTTTTAAATCACTGACAAATATACAATGGTCCAAATGTGTAATAAACTTTAATAAGCTGCATTTTGGAAATTTTGCATTCAGAACCAAAGGAAACCAAAAAGCAAGTAACCACATATTATTTATTACAATGCAGATTTGAGACAAAATTGAGACTTTTGATATGTGATATATATATTAGAGGCTGGAGGAAGTTAACTTTGGCACAGAAGGAGGTTAAAGCAAGGATTGGCAGGAAAATAAAGGGCCAACAGAGACATGCATTTCCAATAGGAAAAGTTTTTGAAGCATTGTTTTGAGGCTTAACAGACGCTGAGACGTGAAAAATAATTTGCCCTTTTTTTCTTCTTGTGTTAGTAAGCACATAAATAGCTATTTTAACACTTGACATTATTTTGAAAAGCGCTGGGTCCCTGAGGAGTTTCGGTGAACGAGGCAATTTACGTATGAACAGGTGGATTTTAATGCTTTCATACAATCACAAAAGATTTTTTTTTGCGTTCACACAGAGGCATTTTGCCTTTTTTTCCTTTTTTTTTTTTTGATTGCCCTCTTCCTTTTATGCTTATTTAGAACTGATGTAACTTTTCTAATTAAACTTGGAAGAAAATGTTAATTACCTAACAAGGTCACCTCCTTCTATCATCAAATTTACTGTTGGTTCCTTATACTGTTTTCTCCCCTCTTTTCCACACTTTAAAGGAGAGTTGAAGAGCGGTGTTAATTGCCTACCCTTGATCCCATTTTAACTTTAACATCTTATTCTTCAAGTTCCACATTTAGCTTGCAAGACGGGATTATGGTGGCATTATGCTATTTTCAACTCCTCTGTCTCACACATGTCCAGTCATCTTTAAAAAAAAAAAACCTTTGCTGAAAAGAGTGAGAGCGAGGGGAGAACATTTAAGGCAGTGGAGCAGCCTTAAAGTGATTGTGGTTGTGTACTTTCCAGTGGAACTTGTAAATTGTAGTGTGTGCTTTATTTTAGAATAAACACCTAAACCTGGGTTTTGGGGGGTGTTATCATTCTTCCAGTACTTTAGTATCCTTACCATTCGTTGTTTTCTTCCCCCACATTTTTAATATGATGAACTCAAATTTGTTTATACCTATAAGTATACCTATAAGAACATCACATTTTGAAGAACAACTTTGGAAGGCTGGCTTACTTATATGAACTGTATGGCAATGATTCATTTTTGCAACAAAGATTTTAGCCATTTTCTATAGTTCAGGGTCACAGTGCATTCCAACAACAGTACAGGTTAATTAATCAGTCAAGTTTAATCGGGTGTAGGTCAAACACTGAGAAGGCAACAGTAATTCAAATAAATGCAGATACGTATGTCATGATGCTATTGCTTTTTTTTTTTTCTTAAGGTTTTCTTACCTCATCTACATCAGTACCTGACCTTACTAATGCTCTTGTGGTTGAATGAGCATGCATCTCCACAAACACTTCGGGATCTAGTGGAACATCTTCCCAGAAGAGATTAAATGGGACCAAATGTAGAATCAGATATTAAAGCAACATAAAGAAATCTAATGGTTAGGTGTCCACAAACTTTTCTGCATACTGCATATGCTTCTTCTTCTTCTTCTTCTCTTAGCTGCTCTTGTTAAGGGTCATCTGTCTCCATACCCCCCTGTTCTCTACATCTGCCTCTTTCAAACCAACTACCGGCATGTCTTCCCTCACCAAATCTATAAACGTCCTTCTTGGTCTTCTTCTATTCCTCCTTCTTGATGGCTCCATCCTCAGCATTCTCCTACCGATATACCCAATGTTCCTCCTCTGCACATGTCCAAATCATCTCAATCGCACCTATCTCATTTTGTCTCCAAAACGTTTTACAAGCGCTGTCCCTCTAATAAACTCATTTTTAATCCTGTCCATCGTCGTCACTCTCAATGAAAATCTCAGCATTTTCAACTGCTACCTCCAGCTCCACCTCCTGTCTTTTACTCAATGCCACTGTCTCTAAACTATACAACATCGCAGGTCTCACCACAGTCCTTTAAACTTTTCCTTTCACTCTCGCAGATACCCTTTTATCACAAATCCCTCCTGCTATCACTCATCTCCACCCACTCCACCCTGCCTGCATGCTGATCTTCACTTCTCTAACACACTCACCCCAGGTACCTGAACTCATCCACCTTCTCCACCTCTTCTCCCTGCAACCGCACCACTTCACTGCCCTCCCTCTCATTCACACACATGTACTCTGTCTTACTCCTACTGACTTTTACTCCCCTTCTCTCCAGCACGTACCTCCACCTCTCCATTCTCTTCTCAGCTTGCTACCTACTCTCACCACAAATCACAAAATCATTTGCAGACATTGTAGCCCATGAAGACTCCTGTCTGACCTCGTCTGTCAACCTGTCATCACCACTGCAAACAGGAAAGGGCTCAGAGCCGATCCTTGATGTAATTCCACCTTCACCTTCAACAAGTTAGTCGTTCCTACTGCACATGTCACCATTGTCATACTGTCCTTAAACATGTCCTGCATAATTCTCTGACACACCTGACTTCCTCATACAACACCACAATTCCTCTCTCGGCACCCTGTTGTATGCTTTCTCTAAATACACAAACACACAAAGCAATTCCTTCTGACCTTCTCAATACTTCTCCATCAACATCCTTAAATCAAATATTCTGTCTGTGGTGCTCTTCCTCTGCATGAAACCATACTGTTGCTCACAGATAGTCACCTCTTTCCCATAACTTCATGGTGTGACTGATCATTCCCCTGTAGTTACTGCAGGACTGGACATCTCACTTATTCTTAAAAAGAGGTACCAGCACACTCCTTCTTCATTCCTCAGGCATCCTCTCACCTTCCAAAATCTTGTTGAACAATCTAGTTAAAAACTCAACTGTCATCTCTCCTAAACATCTCCACACTTCTAACAATATGTCATCTGGTTTCCACTTTTCATCCTCTTAATAGCTGCTATCACTTCCTCCTTACTAATACAATCCACTCCCAACTCTACCATCTCCATATCATCCAACCTTCTCCCTCTCTCATTTTCCTCATTCATCAGCTGCTTAAAAAACATCTTCTCAACACACTCTCCTCACTAGTCAACACACTTTTATCTGCATTCTTCATTGCTGTTACTTGCAGCACATCTCTCCCAGCTCGGTCCCTCTGCCTGGCCAATCGGTAAAGATCTCCTTCTTTAGTGTCCAACTTCACATACAGCTCTTCATATGCCTTTTCCTTTGCTTTCCTTTGCTTTCTTCTGCCTACTTTTCTCATCACTCTGTTGATCCCAATTCTGTTTTGCCAACCTCCTGTGCTTTCCTGCACTTCCTCATTCCACCACCATGTCTCTTTGTCTTCCTTTCTATTTCCAGATGTCACTCCAAGTACCTTTCTAGCTTTCTCCCTTTTCACTTCTGCAGTAGTTGCCCAATCATCCAGCACCTCTTCACCACCATGAGCCCATGTCTGACCTCTTCCCTGAATCTCACACTATAGTCTTCCTTCTAATTCTTTATCAGTCTTCACTCTCCCCCTCTTCTTCACCTCTAAAGACATTCTACAAACCACCATCCGAATGGCTGGGTTGTACAGTGTATTACACATCTGAAATCAAGGAAGGTCATGAGTTCAAATCCCAGCTGCCACTGTTGGGCCCTTAAGCAAGGAGCTTAATCATCATCTGCTCAGTTGTAAGTTGCTCTAGATAAGGGCATCTGCCAAATACCCTAAATAATTACTGACTGAAGCTCATCTGTTGCAAAGCTCAATTTGTTTTTAGGGTATACAAAAAACAAGTTATATAAACACTATGTGCTCTATTGTAAAGTATCGTATAGTATCTATAAATATATACAGTACTTTCAATATGTGTAAGATGTAATGTGTGTTCTGTAGTTAGTTCAAGAATTAAATCATTTCATTTTGTGAATGAAAGGCTGCATTCGGCCACTTGTTCCTGAACTGAAGTAGATTGTAGTGTAACTCCTGGAACTGTGTCTGGATTGACAGCTGGCTTTATTTCTTTTCCATGTAGTCTTTGTAAATGTTACAAAGAGCTTAAGTGCACAGACCAAACCCAGATAGTATGTGGCATTAGCGCACAGTAGTCTGTTATTTCTATCCTTTCTCCCGATCAGGATATCCATAAAGTCAGCCTAATAAAAACCTAAGCAAATTACATAATAATGACTGACCTCATATGACTCACAAAACATTTGTTCTGTAAATATCAGCTTGTTCTATAGGTTTTGTGTTTTAAAATGTATTTTCAAGAAGTTTTATCAACAACAATTAGGGTGTGGAGTTTATGTATGTAAAGTTTAGTGGAATACTATAAAAGTACAGTATGACCTTCTCTTTGACCTACGTCTCTATGCTTTTTCGGACTTGCATTTAACTCGGCACACGATATCCAAGACAATTTGATTTGCATCAAAAAGGATATGGCTTTTTTTTTAAGGCCGTGGCTTATGTCAGACGTCCGCATTGAATAGCAATATGCCTAATGCTATTGTGAGATGGATGTGGAGCCTAATAACAGCATTGATCGTTGTTGTCCAGACTGCAGCCATGATGTTTCCAGATGCATGCTCTGACCTGTCTCCTGGACATGCCTGCTCCAGTGAGGCGTGTTGGCATGAAGGATCCTGCCAGCATGAGTAAAGGAGACTAGGAGGGTAAAATTAGGTGTGTAATGCGAAGCTAAGGTGATGAGATTATGTGGTGACCTTTTTCTTCAGGTTTTCTTTCTTCTAGTCATTTGGACCTTTTATTTCAAAACAGTCTATTTAAGAGGCTGCTCTCTCTCTCTCTCTCTCTCTCTCTCTCTCTCTCATGCACACACACACACACACACACACACACACACACACACACACACACACACACACACACACACACACACACACACACAAAACAAAACAAAAAACCACTCATATTGTTCCCTCAATCTGTCTCTTGGCTTCCCACAAGCCTCCCTGCCCCCCTGGCTAAAGAGATGCAGAATGACAATTATTGAAAACACAATTAAAATCTGTTAATCAGATTATTTGTACTGGATAAAGCCTTTAGAATGACATTGAAAGCTTTTTCCCTCATGTCCTCATCACTGCAAAGATTAAAAATATGTTGATTATGATATATGGCCATACTAATACTCAGGTTCCGGTATTTAATCAAGATTTCCTTAAAGAAAATTAACATCTACAGAGAAAGTGCATTGAATAGGACTTCATTTTGAACCTTAAGGTGTAACTGCTATTATCTAGGCTGCTATGTGATGCTGAGATTGGCCTAGTGGCCATATTTTCTACTCTTTTTAAAGTACCTGAAGGCTTTCTTTGATTTATTTAACACTGGCATTCACTAAATCACAGATTGTTATTGTCATACACCAAGAAGGCAAAATAACATATTTTACACTGCACTATGTATGTAGTGGCCCAGTACCTACATGCTGTTAGTCATTTTCACAGGAAGTGGAAAAAAAAATAAAAAATTCTAGACTTCCCTGTTTGGGTTTAAATCCATGTTTTATTTGGAGCAGTTGGTAATTGCATATTATGGAACAATTAAGTTATTTAGCATCATCGAGAATAAGACAGGTCAGGTACTCTTGCCCTCTGTCCTAATGCCATCAACTTACCCACCTTTCTCTCTCACTCACTCTCTCTCTCTCTCTCTCTCTCTCTCTCTCTCTCTCTCTCTCTCTCTCTCTCTCTCTCTCACTCACTCTCTCTCCATCCCCCCCCCTTATCTGCCTCTCCTTTTGTATATTTATTGCTTATTTATTAATATATACATATATATACATATTTCTGCTGAAGAGCCAGCCTAGTTCATTTGCTAGTCAGTTGGGCAGAAAGGTCGGCTTCCCTTATGCTTTTATTAGCATCACGGACTGCACAACAACAGCCACTGAATCTATTATTCATTAAGTGTAACCAATATAAAATTTAAAACAGTGTGTGTTTTTTTTTTCTGTCAAATTATGTACGATCAGCATAATTTTCTGCTTATTACTAATATCTATATCATCTTTGCCTTAGTCAGCTCTATTTAAATTTGCAATCATTTACAGCTTTTGACTATATGTGTGTGTGTGTGTGTGTGTGTGTGTGTGTGTGTGTGTGTGTGTGTGTGTGTGTGTGTGTGTGAGAGAGAGAGAGCGAGAAAGAGGGAGAGAGATAGAGAAAGAAAGAAAACGTGTGTGTGAGAGAGAGAGAAAGAGAGAGAAAATGTGTGTGTGTGTGTGTGTGTGTGTATGTATGTGTGTGTGTGTATGTATGTGTGAGAGAGAGAAAGAGGGAGAGAGATAGAGAAAGAAAGAAAACGTGTGTGTGAGAGAGAGAGAAAGAGAGAGAAAATGTGTGTGTGTGTGTGTGTGTGTGTGTGTGTGTGTGTGTGTGTGTGTGTGTGTGTGTGTGTATGCGCACCCAATTTCCAATATTCGTCTACCACACTTTTTATGCTGACATCAATGGCAAGCTATTAAAGACAGTATTTCATTATTGGTTCCTCGTCCCCAGTGGTTATTTACAATCCTATATATACTAAGCACTGATATTAAAGGAGACCATTTTAATGAGGTGCTATCTGCTTTAGCAATATGTCTTTCTCCGAATGAGATTGTGTTTAAAGATTTTATCAAGAAATGGCTGTTCGACTGGGGTTATGTTTTGTCCATGAAATATGCATTTCATATCTCTTTCATTTCATTAACATAATTTAATTTGTGCTTTGCATTCTGTGCATAATACATATTTGATTTACAAAACAAATATTTCCATTAGAAAATGAATTTCATGCAGGCAAAAGGCAGAACTGAATGATGTATTGTAAAGAAATAAGAAAAAAAGGAATTGTATTATCCTCTGACTAGGAAAAAAAAGTGCCTTGGTGAGAGAAAAAAATACTCAATAGACTTTTAGAGTGAATGTGTGTGTGTGTGTGTGTGTGTGTGTGTGTGTGTGTGTGTGTGTGTGTGTGTGTGTGTGTGTGTCCAGGGTGTGCACATTCCTCCCTGTGTGTTTAAGTGTGACTGTGTTTATAGATGTGTGTATGTCTAAGGGTATGTAGTTATGCATGTGTGAGTGTGTGTCTATGTCCCCAGTATGCAAATGAACACTAGAATGGCTATGGAGGCGCCTGGTACATTGCATTAAGTTTAAAGCAATATAACTCAGATTGATTTACTCGGCTTGCCACAGCTGCCTGTTCTCCGGGTTAGCTAAGTGTTCCAGGGGAAATGTGGCGGGGGTTTGCTTTTTTTTATTTTATTTTTTTATTATCGATAAAATATAGATATTATAAAGATATATCCATGTGTTCAATAGCTGAAAAGAAGAGTACATATCCAATTTAATTCTGTGTCAGTTTTTAAGAGGAAGCTCGATCACGTCGGGAAATATGCTTTGATAAAAGAGATAAATAAATAAATAAATAAATGAATAAATACAGGATATAATATTTCACAGCTTAGTGCAAGCCATATATCACATGGCATCGTCATCCAAATGATCCAGTGTTATTCTCGAGGCACATTTGGAAAATGCTTCTCAAACATCATTTTAAGGCGTATTAGCTTTAGTTGCTCAAATCTTTTTAACCCCCCCCCCCCTTCTGTTTAATGCACACATGATAAATTACGCAGTCCGTCCCTCTCCATTTCCTTTCCTCATCTCTGAAGGGACTGTTACTAGTTTTAATTAAAAGACTGCACCTTGGTAGTTTAAAGGCTATCAGTGGCTGCTTGATAAGTTGCGAGAGCTCAGGGCTTTGGATAACAAGAAGCATTTAAACTGGCCCTAGTGAATTCGTATTAATTTGGCTTATCGCTCGTATTAAAATAAGGAAAAAAATATCCAGGTACTGTTAAGACCGATCTGCCGTATTAATAAGCTTGGAACGTAAAGTTGGTGTCAGAACACTCAGTGTTTTTTTTTTTTATTTCAAAGGGAGTGGGGAAATAACTTGTCTGAGCTAAAAGCCAAACAGTAAGATCTATGTTTCAGAGGTAACTAGTATTAGAAGGGATTTGGGGCTTTTCTGACACACAGTTTGCAAAGGAGGGCTTAAAATAGAAGCCCAGGTATGTGGAAATGGGGCTTATACCTACATTTAGTTTGCCGCCTTACTTCACTGGAGGGAAGAAGAAGAAAAAAAAAAACGATGAGAGGATCTCAGAGCTTTCCAAGAAAAAAAATCTTTTCTCCTTCCTTTTCCTATACTTCTGCTGAACAGGTGATCGTTTGTCTGGCTACCAGCTCAACATCAGCTTTGAATCCCTGACAGGTGGTTTTAAAGTTTGTGCTCAGTAAGTGATAGAAGGAGAGAGAGAGAGAGAGAGAGAGAGAGAGGAATAGAGAGTGAGATGGAGATCTTGCCTCAGTGCTAAAGAGGCGATAAGAGTCTTAGGATGACTCTCCGTAAACTTAAGCCTCCTCTCATCTCTATTCTCTGAGTTGTTCAAACTCTCATCACACCAAATCCAGTAGGAATATGCAGATGAGCTGGATGTATTAAGTGAAGTCATTCCAGGAGGGCCATTTGGATTCTGTTAAGTAGAAAGTTTAGTGATTACTCAGATTGAGCAAAACTGCACACAGTAGACATCATTTCATGTTGGCATACCATTTTTTTTATCTATTATTCTATTTCAAAATAACAGTAAAAGACAAAACATCTGACCTCTTCATGAGCAAAAGGATCACCGGTACAGTGGCTTCGAAAACGGCGACGACTCTTGTGCTTTTACAGGAGACATTGAGGGAGGTAACAAGCCCTTGTTTGTTAACAATTGGAGGAAGGGAAAGAAAGCAAGAGGAGAGAGGAGAGAGAAAAATCAATCTAATACTGCAGAACTATCAGATCATATGAGATGATGGATTCTTAGTCGCAGCATTCAGCCCCTGTCTGCCGAGCTGTGCAAATCAATTCAAACAGACACAAAGAATAAACACACGTCGCGCCATACAATAGGAAATTGAAGCAGAGCCTCCCTTTTAAATAAAAAAAAAAATGTGCTGCTACATATTTGTTTTGTAGATTACCATGCCAAAATGAAATTTGAACAGTTACTTAAAATGATATGCAAAAGATATTTCCTGTTTTTGTTACCCCTGCACCCCTCCTGCTCGCGTGTTTGTCAGAGGCAGGGGCCAGTGCGGGCATTGGCGTCAGTGTAAACACTGCATGCGTGTGTCGTCCCGGTGATGATTTTTTTCATAAACATTTTTGTGGGGCTTATCCTCATTGCAGGAGGTTTAGATTTCATATTCTATTTGCTTTTCCCTCTGTCAAAATATATTTTTAGAAAATCGACACTGTCTGGATGCTGCGCCAGTGACTGCTGCATGGAAAGGGGAACAGATTTATGAGGGATGATTTGCAGCGTGGTCGTGCTTTAAAATAATCATATTGAAGCTTAAGCAGCCATATGCTGTTGTTTAGCTGAGTGACCTTTCATATATCTGTATTAAAATACCAAATAAAGGACTGTTGAATCTTTACAATGATATTATATAGGCCATATAGTGTATGTGTAGAAAACCTAGCATGTCATAATTAGCCACAGTGTACAGCCGTTTGTTTGTCAGTGGCAGGTCAGTGATGTTTCCCAAGCTGATGGCGTCAGCAGCAGCAGGGCTTTCTGCAATCTGGAGCCCTCATAAAGCCTGTTTAGTGTGGCACATTCATTTTTGCCAGCCACTCCACCAGTCCTTCTTCTTCTGTGTAATTGAAGAGATTCTTATGCTTGAGTGTGAAGGGCAGGGAACAAAAGCAGATGGGTGTTTTTGTCTTTTTGCTATGAGTCTCAGGCCAGTGCTGTCTCCGTGAGCCAGTCAGAGCAGGAGAGAAGCACTGGCCGTGTGTTTAGGTTGTGGAGGGCATGCAGGTGTTGGGGCTTAGGGCCTAATGAGCCTTAATTAGCCCATTGAGGTAATCAGAGGCTTGATTGGTCCTGTGTGCTTAAGCAAACCACCACATACTTAGAGTGCTAGCTGGATTGGGGCGTTTCGAGAGCAGCAACTGACTCTGAATGCAATGTAGATTTATGGAAATCGAGGTCAAGGGAGGGCCTCAATCTACAGTATCTCACAAAAGTGAATACACCCCTCACATTTCAGCAACCATTTTAATAAGGTACAATCTTCTTAAGGTACAATACTATAAAAATGAAACTTGAATATATTTTAGTCAATGTGCAGGTTGTATAGGAGTACAGATTTACTATCCTTTAAAAATAACTCAACATACAGCCATTACTGTCTAAATAACTAAGTAAACCCTAAGTGAACATGTCAAAACTGTGTCCAAAGTGTGAATATTTTGTGTGAGCACCATTGTTTTCTAGCACTGCCTTAACCCTCCTGGGCATAGAATTCACCAGAGCTGTACAGGTTGTTGCTAGGATCCTCATCCACCACTCCATATTGACATCACAGAGCTGCTGGATGTTAGACACATGGTGCTTCTCCACCTTCTGCTTGAGGATGCCCCACAGGTGCTCAATAGGGTCCAGGTCTGAAGAAATACTTGGCCACCCCATCACCTTCAGCTTCAACTTCGTCAGCAAGGCAGTTGTCATCTTGGCGGTGTGTTTGGGGTTGTTATTGTGTTGGAAAACTGCCATTCGGCCCAGTTTCTGAAGTGGGGGTATTAAGTTCTGCTTCAGAATGTCACAGTACATGTTGGAATCCATGTTTTCCTCAATGAACCAGCTCCCAGTACCAGCAGCACTTACAGGTGCATCTCAATAAATTAGAATGTCGTGGAAAAGTTCATTTATTTCAGGAATTTAACTCAAATTGTGAAATTTTGTATTAAATAATTTTATTGCACACAGACTGAAGTAGTTTAAGTATTTGATTATTTTAATTTTGATGATTTGGCTCACATTTAATAAAAACCCACCAATTCACTATCTCAACAAATTAGAATACTTCATAAGACCAATAAACAAAGCATTTGTAGTGAATTGTTGGCCTTCTGGAAAGTATGTTCGTTTACTCTAAATGTACTCAATACTTGGTAGGGGCCCCTTTTTACTTAAATTACTGCCTCAATTTGGCATGGCATGGAGGTGATCAGTCTGTGGCACTGCTGAGGTGGTATGGAATCCCAGGTTTCTTTGACAGTGGCCATTAACTCATCTGCCTTTTTAAGTCTCTTCCTCTTGACAATACCCCATAGATTCTCTATGGGGTTCAGGTCTGGTGAGATTCTGGCCAGTCATGCACACCAACACCATGGTCACCATGGTCTCTAAATAGGTGCAGTGACTTTGGTTTTCAAAAAACACAGTACCAACACCAGCAGATGACATTGCACCCCAAATCATCACAGACTGTGGAAACCTAACACTGGACTTAAAGCAACTTGGGCTATGAGCTTCTCCTCCCTTTCTCCAGGTTTTAGGACCTTGGTTTCCAAATGAAATACAAAACTTGCTCTCATCTGAAAATAGGACTTTGGACCCCTGGGCAACAGTCCAGTTCTTCTTCTCTTTAGCCCAGGTAAGACACCTCTGACGTTGACTGTGGTTCAGGAGTGTCTTACCAAGAGGAATACAACAACTGTAGCAAAATTCCTCGACACGTCTGCGTTTGGTGACTCTTGATGCCTTGACCTCACCCTTGACAAGCCCCTCAAGTCTGTGGTTCTCTCAGTTGGTTGTGTATCCTTCTCTTCCACACTTTGTCCTTCCTTCTCACCTTTCTGTTAGCATGCTTGGATACAGCACTCTGTGAACAGCAACTTCTTTGGAAATGAATGTTTGTGGCTTACCCTCCTTGTGAAGGGTGTCAATGATTGTCTTCTGGACAACTGTCAGATAAGCAGTCTTCCTTTTGGACGACAGCCATGCAAACCTGACTTGTTGCAGTTTGCAGCGTATGGTATGAGCATTGACAAGTGGACCTTCCACTTCTGCAATCTCTTAAACAATGCTGGCAGCTCTCATGCGTCTGTTTTTTAAAAAAAAACATTTTCTGCACCTGACACACAGCACGAGGACTCAACTTCTTTGAGTGGAACCCGTCTTGTAAAACGTCTGTATAACACAATACACAATACACAAGAATTTCAAATTTTGTTATCTAATGAACATATAGAAAACAAGCAGAGCAAAGATGATGATCAGGTGACCAAAAATGTCTCTGTTTATATTCATGTTTATTTCTCTGACTTTCTCTCCCATTCACAATAGCCAGACTTCTTGTTGTCTTCTGCCTTGCTCTTTGTTAGCTTTTTAGGCTAGACTAGGTAGCAGGGAATTAATATATCAGTGGTAGGTTTAAAAAGTACCTCCACCTCTTCAGGCTTTTCTTAAACTGCTCCCGACTTTGACCACAAATAACAATATTATCCGCAAACATCATAGTCCACGGACACTCCTATCTGACCTCTTCCGTCAACCTGTCCATCACCACTGCAAACAGGAAAGGGCTCAGAGCCAATCTTTGATGCAATCCCACGTCCACCTTGAACCATTTTGTTGTTCCTATTGCAAACTTTACTGCTGTCACACTATCCTCATACATGTCCTGCACCACCCTCACATACTTCTCTGACACACCTGACTTCCTCATACAATACATCTCCTCTCTCAACCCTGTTGTATGCTATTTCTAAATCCACAAACGCTCAATGCAACTTCTTCTGACCTTCTGTATACTTCTCCATCAACATTTTCAAAGCAAATATAGCGAAGTGAGCTGCTATCACTTCCTCCCTACTAATCCTATTTACTTCCTGCTTTACCATCTCCATATCATTCAACCTTCTCTCTCTCATTTTCCGCATTCATCAAAAGAGCAATATAATATATAAATAATATAAATAATATTATAACATAAATAATAATAATATATAAATCTATATATAAATATACAAGATAAAATAATACAGGTATTACAAATACAAATAACTTAAAAAAAAAAGAAAAAAAAAAAAGCTGAACACACTGTTCAGTGTTTTCTTTAAGTTTTAGTTTGTAATGATCCCAAGCGTTTGTTTGGAAAAATTTCTGTCATTTTCTTTGGCTTGAATCTTCTCCTTACTCCTTGCTGTTTTCTCTCTATTCCCCCATTTTTTCATTCTTTAGCGTCTTCTGTGTTTATCTGTCCAGAGTGCTACAGTGTTTTGCTGGTGGTGCATCAGTAATAATGGTTTGTGGGAAACACCCTGTGTAGTTAAATGGACCAAATGAAGCATCGAGGCAAATTATTTCTGTATTAAAATCATTTTGGTATTCAAATTATGTTACTCATGTTACTCGTGGAATCCTTTCAGCCTTAAACTAATGTAACGAGCCTTGTTTGAAAATGTAAGCAGTAGAAAGTACAGATATTTGTGTAAAAAATTTAATGTGTGAAAGTAAATGTATTAATTAAAGTTAATAAAAACTGAAGTACTGATACCAGAAAAATCTACTTAAGTACAGTAACAAAGTATTTGTACTTTGTTACTTCCCATTTTTGACACTGACTATTTTTAAATATATCCAAGTATTAATTCTACAGTATTGTCTATAAGATATACTAAAATGGTTGCTGAAATGTGATTGGGTATACTCACTTTTGTGAGGTACTCTAGTTCACCAAATGTCTTACATTTTCTTACAGGTGTTTTTATGAAAAAATGCCACAGACTTTGAATTTCTACTCAGAATCTCATCAGAAAGCTCCTGACCCCAAATTCAACGTGTCACCATACCAAAGTTATTTTTAAATCAGTTATTCTGTATGTACTGGTGTGTGGTTTTGTTCATAAAGCATTATAAACATTATATTAGCTGGTAAAATCTATAAATCTACAAAAAGTAAATATACCATTCATGACAAGCAGTATATGAATAAACTTTCTTTCGGCTTTTCCCATTAAGGGTCGCCACAGCGGACCATCCGCATGTTTCATTTGGCACAGGTTTTTACGCTGGATGCCCTTCCTAACACAACCCTCCTAATTTATCCGGGCTTGGGACCAGCACTAAGGCTTGTGCAACCCTAATGGCTGGGGTTGGTTCCCTGACCGGGGATCGAACCCGGGCCGCAGCGGTGAGAGCACCGCATCCTAACCACTAGACCACCAGGGAGCCGACATGCAGTAGATGAATATTAGATGAATATTGGGGTTGTGTTTTTTCCCCTTTTTGAAAAAATATCAGACTTGTGAGTTCCAATTTCCCACTTCAGAAGTAATTCAAAGTGTAAATGTACCGATTTTTATATCAGATTTTTTATTCCTTCAGTCAGTTTCCCTTTAGTTACGTTCTCTTTAATAGAACTTTGTTGCTGCTGCAACTTTTTTCTGTTATGCCACAAACAAGATGCCCATGTCCACCTCTTCTGTCCCCCTCAACACTCAGCCCTTCATTCAAGCACTACTTGTCAGTCCAAAAACTTCACAATCCCGCATGACAGACATCACTAGGGATGGACACTCTGGACTTCATCCCCCATCGACACACTACAAAGACATCTGGACGATTGTCACAGACGTCACGGTCCTTGATGGTTGACGTCTCCCATGGGGCATCGGCGGGAAGAAGAAGGAAAGTTAGTCTTGCGTGGTTTTGAACATTAGGTGATAATCGACACGCATGATGTAGTTTTTCAAACGACTTCAGGTTAATAATGAAATGGAAATATGCTTACTTTTGGGTTATGCATGTGTCAGGCTCCTGCATTATACACGTCAAATCACATCATGATTTTACAATATGGAAAGAAAAAAAAACCTGTGAGAAAATGTACAAAAACAGCTCCTCAATTGTATTTGTGAGCTCGTACACTGAATATAAAAAGTCAGCTAAAGGTTGGTAAACTAAAGATTTACCATTATAGCCTTTTTTTTCAGTTAATGTAATTTTATGCTTATATCCAAAAGCATGCATGACTTCTCGACCATATTTCAATATAATGGCAAAATATATAGAACAGTCATTACACTCTTAAGCAGTGATTCATTCAACTGTGCGGGAATCATATTGCTATAATGACCTTTATTTGGGACTGCGGTTTATAGATTTCCCCCCCAAAAAAAAATCATTAGCCAATTTACTCCTGAAATCAACTTTGAGTATGCACGTACACATTCACACATCCACACTGGTGTCACGGTGTATTATCTGAAGCCCCAGCTGGTTGAGATGGTGGTGGCTATGGCAAGAGGACTCTTGTGAGAGCCACGGGTAAACAATGAAGATCCTGGCTGGATTCTTCTGGCTCGGGGCATTGCCCTGTTTGCCAGAGCTGTGATAAAGCTGCTGGAATCAAGAAGTACTGCTGTTATGTATCCAGAGATGGAGTCGCGTGTGTTTGTACTAAGCTAAGTAAAGTTTGCTTTCAAATGTCCTGCATAGCAGTCTGCGATTGGAAGTGAGATGCCAATGTGATGGTTAAGTGAGTTGAAATCAACTACTGACAAGCAATTTATTGTAGTCCTTTCTGCTCCCTTTTGCCCCTCCAATGGTTCATTCGTTCATCTATCTTTTGTAAACTTTTGGCCATGTGCCAGTTCCCACTCACTCTTTTGTTCTCTACTGTTACATGAGAACTGCCAATCAAGGAAGGGGACATCTAACATGTACCACCTCTAAACCAGCTACTGCATCTCTTTAAAATGTTGCTCTTGTTGTAGTGGAAAATAACAAAGTAAATGTAATTTATTTCTCTACTTAAGTAGCTTTTTTTTTGCGTATCTGTAAATTTACTGAAGTATTTCCATTTGCCAAGACTTTTACTTTAACTTCACTCATTTCAAAGTCAAATATGTTACTTTTTACTAGACCAGATTTAGCAAAATCAGTTGTTCCTTTTTATTTGACTGGATAAAAACTTAACTGGTCAAGCTCACAGCAAGCCACCAATTAGAACGTGACTTGCTTTCATTGGGTAACTTGCTTCATTGGGTAACTTGCTATCATTGCTGCTTGATAGTATCTACTTAACACCAACATATACAGTTCATTATCAGTTCAACATGGCACCGGTCGTGGGTCAATTGGTACCAAGCCGCACAGAAAGAATACATAACTTTCATTATTTCCGTTTTATTTATTATCTGATTCTGAACGATGTTTTATTTAGGAAAATTACCGGATTCTCTCCTCCACATCTGTCTATGACTCACTCTTGATGCATGTCATGATTCCTCGGTCACATGTCTTACCTCCATCCGCTACCTTCTTAAAGAGGCTGCTCCGACCGCTAACACATAATACATTACCGCTAAATTCAAACCCCCAAGCGAGCAAAATAAACAAAAAACAACACAGTGGATTCACGTATATTATTATTTTTAGAAAATACAGTTTTTATGCCAGGCGTATCATTTTATTTTGTTTGTATTTATCCACCACACCTTAAAGGCCGGTCCTGGAAAAATTGGCTGACATTTATCCGGCGCAAAAACATTTGGGGACCGCTAATTTAGAGAGTAATAAATGATGGACGTAACTCCTGACTCTAATATGGCACAACACCCGTGGCCTTATTTGCGAGATCTTTTCAAGTATTTGAAAGAAAGTTTTGGGCTTATGACAATTTGAATGGAAATTAATCAGTGTTTGACTCATTAATATCATTCTAATAATAGATTGGTGTTCAAAGAGCAGCATTAGAGTCTATTCACATAAACTGAGTTGATTAAGCAAAGAATCTTGTAACAAAAATTATAATAAGAACATTATAGCCATAATAAATCAGAGTACTTTGGATACTTAACTACATTTGAAGGCAAATACTTTTGTATTTAAACTCAAGTGAAACTTGGGAGCACTTTTGTTTATTGAAGTAAAATTTTTCCGAATGTATCTCTACTTTAACTCATGGCTTGTGGACTTTGTCCACTACTGCCAGCATAACACTCCCACAGATATATTGGCTAATGTGGCTGTGATTAACAGCGAAGACAGGGTATGCTAACCTTCCCTCCCAGACAGCATGGCTGATTTTGCTCTCTAGGCTTTTACATCCATGATATCTTACTGATGGCTGTGGGATCATCAGGTGACTTTTAAACAGGCAAAGGCAACTTTAAATGGTTAAAACAGCAACTACATGACTTTCTTAATTGCACATTTGTACAATTCACACCAGCTTGCATAGAAAGATATGAATGACATTCCCTTTTAAATGCACTATAAAATCGAACCAATTTATTCTTCCTTTCTTTTCGCCTGCTTCAACTCTACTATTCTTACAAATCTCATAGAAAAGCTCCTCAGGCATTGCTCATCCCTGAGCTTTCTTAAGAGCCTCTATGTACAGTTGAAGCTGTGAGGCTGCTATCGCTCCAGGCTGTGTGGCATCCACTTAGGCGTCGACAGCTCCAGATAAAGCTGAGCTCCAGGGGACGTGCCACAGGCTTGATCTGACGGGAATGCAACAGCTCAGGGCCGAAGGACAAGCATCAGAGTGTGTCATGCTGTCTGGGAGTCTCCTTAAACTAGCCTTCAGAGAGGTATTGCTGTGAGATGAGAAGAGCTCAGGCTTTGCTGTGAATGGAACGAAGTAGAGACTGTGTGGACATAAAATAAGGGCTTTTTTTTTTTGTGTGTGTGTAGGTGGGTTCCTACTTCAGGTTCCCACCTAGTGTTCACAGTGAATCGCAGTTTGTTGTGTATGGGGCTGCGTAGCCAAGACCAGTCAAAATAAAGCAGGTGGTCATAATTATGCCTGATCGGTGTATGACAATGTAGCTAAGAACAAATTATGATAAACTCTCATAATTATTGTAACAATAATGTCAAGATTCGGACCAAAAAAACACATCTACTGCCTTGTGTAGAGTCTGTGGGAGTCACGTGACAAAAGAACGAACGACTCGAACCAGAAGAGTCAAAAAAAACTTTTCAATTCTGTTTCCTGTACATAACCTACAAAGATTTTGCGAAACTTTGCTCATGCGTGTCCAGTAGAACATGAACAAATCACTTTTTGAGACTACTTGTTCTTCTTAGTCACATCATAGACTCGTTCAAAACGAACTAATTGTTCATGAAGAACAGATCACCACTAAGCAGCAATGGGGTTAATGGCCTTAGTCAGGCTTGGTGTGAGTAGGATTTGAACTCATGACCTTTGGATCCAACATCCAATGCCATGACCATAAAGTCACCACCTTCCATTATTAAGAGCTCAAGCTTGTTTATATGGGCAGTTTGCACATTTCTGATACCTACAGCAGTACAGGAGAATCTTGATCTTCATCTTTATGTCTGTTTTCTTCCATGATGTTATATTTGTGTTTTACTTGAGAATTTGTGATGACTGGACGAATAAGACTCTCTTGTGTGATGTGATCAGTGTACAGGAAAACCATGTAACTTTTGTCTTATATAATCCAAACATGCAGAATATATATATTATTTCATCTCCATGCTCATGTAAATAAATTTATTCTAAACGTAAAATGTCATTTTCAATCAGTAATGGAAAAGGGTTTGCACTGTCAAGGACTGGAAGGATATTTACATCCTGGATGGGACAACATTCTATTACACCATGCACACACACATTCACATACTCATTCTCACCTACTCATCTAGTGATGTTTCTGGGGAAAAACCCAGAGAAAACCTTCTCAAACATGGAAAAACCTGCAAAGAAACATTACTTGAACTCAGGATTAAATACAAGACAAAATCACAGTAATGAAGTAAATATAAATCATTTCTGTTTTCATTTCAATTTTCATTTGGGGAGACTTTTACTTTTTACTCAAAAACATTTTGCGAAATCAGTCGTTTTTTTTTTTATATCTGAGCGGATGAAAACGTTCAAGCAGGAAGCAAGCCACCAATTAGGGTGTATTACACACTCTGTATTGAACTTGTTTAGATTAGCGCTTGGTCACTTCAACAGCAAGCAAAAAGATTTTTGAGGGGAATAAATGATGGAGGAAACTCCTCACACTAACTTGTCACAACACCCGTGTCCTTATTTGTGCGATTTTTAAAAAAGTAGTTAAAATTAAATTTTTGGAGCAATTTCGAATAGTTTTTTTTTCACACTTATGTCTGTCAAATATTTGACATTAAGTATATACACAAAATTGCCCAAAGGGGTATCTTTGCACCTGTGGGCTAGTGTATATGACTGCTTCACTCTCACTGCCTGATAGTTAGGCTTTAATAGAAAAGATAGAGCATAGCCAAAGAGCTGGAATCATTCTTTTGATAAAGTTATATGTTCAGCCTAGAACAACTGGAGAGATAATGTTTGGTCTCATTATAATTCCCTGTGTGTTTAAACAGGCAGCCCAGAATGCAAACAAAAGCAGATGAAAATTGAAAACTATTATCAATATTGCAGATAGCAGATGCCCTTTCCAATCAGAAAAAGCCTATCTCTCACAGCAATATTTATGGTTGACTAGTTCATTCGTTTCTATTAGCTGGTTGTATGTTTCTCTTTTTCTCATATGTATTTGTGGAATTTATGGAAAGGCCAAACAGAGCGCCATTAGATACTGGCTTAATTCACTAACATGGTCCGCTAAAGGTAGCCAGGTACATTTAAAAAGCATTACTTTCATTCTGACTGATCTTTTTCTGTGCTCTTTCCAAAAAAGGACGATTTGTCACATGCCCTCATTGAACTGAAGCATATTTGTTGAGCTGAATTGTGTGTATGTGTGTGTGTTCGTGTGTGTATGTGTGTGTAAGCCTGTTTGCATGCAATCCTCACAGTGAACTACAGCGGCCCCCTGCACCCACGTATACTTAATGTTATTCTTCTGGTCTTTTAATCGCAAGCTGCTGGAGCAAAATAATTGTCATTTTCCAGCCAGTGGGTCTAAAGTCATACAATGTAATGAAATGTCTAAAAAAGTGCAGGGGTGAAGCTTTGGGTGATGGTGGTGGTGGTGGTGGTAGTGGTGGTGAGGGTTCGGCAGACAGACAGCATGCTAAATCCAATACTGTGCCATCTGAATAATTTAGTGCCGGGCGGTGTGAGTGAAACGGCAACGAAGTGAAATGTTTAAGTGTCGTTTATGTCCGTGCCAGTATGTGTTTGTGCACGCTGAGGCATCTATCCAATTCCCCCCTAATACAATAATCAATAAAAATTCAGCTGGACAGATTGGGCTGCGAGCAGAGGCAGCAGTCTGAGGTCTGTGCCCCTGCACTAAGTATACAGCGATAGAGTGATAGGTTGATTTAAGCTTGCGCTAGCTACAAGTAGAGATAAATGTCAGCGATGCTCCTCTTTTTTTACCACTCCCCTATTTTCTCTCTCCTCTACCTCCCCAGCAGATCCATCACTCGCTATTGAGGATAATGAGCAAGGCGTGGAGGTGAACACATTACAGAGGCCTGACCTTGCCCAGAGAGAGAGTGAGAGAGCAGGAGAGCGAGAGCAGTGAACGAGAGCTGAGGTTCAGAGGCCGCATTGCCTAGAGGAATCCAGAAGTTGCTTACCTGTAGACAACAAAGTGCATGCAAGGTACACGGTTCAAAGAGAAGAAAAAAACAAGTTAGCTTATTTACACATGTGCCATCTGTACAGTCTTTTACACATTTACCATCAGGAATGGAAAAGGGTTTGCACTGTCATACAGTATATATTAACATTTAAAATTGATATATGTACTTATAGAAAGATTTATTTATGCACTCATCTTCAGTTACTATTTTTTTTCCTATAGCCAGGGTTGCGGAGGATATCTAAAACCTGCATGGGACACCAGTCTATTACACCATGCACACACACATTCACATACTCATTCTCACCTATACATCTAGCAATGTTTTGGGGGGAAAAAACAAGAGAAAACCTTCTCAAACATGGAAATAACCTGCAAAGAAACTTTTTACTTGAATTCAGGATTGAATACAAGACTCTGTTAACTTCAGATAAATATCTACCATTAAATGATTTTTTTACAATGAAGACAAGTGACAAATTCATGAAAGAAACCCGGCGGCTGACATTAGAGAAGTAAATGTAATTCATTACTGTACTAAAGTCAGTTTTTTTGCGTATCTCAACTTTACTGAAGTATTTGCATTTGGAAAAACTTTAATTTTAATTTTAAAATCTATTTTTTTTAAAGCAGTTGAAAAGTTTGTATTTTTTATTTTTCATTCTATTAATAGTTTTTTGTGCTAATAGTAAAGTCTTCTTACATAAACTGAGTTGATTAAGCAAAGTTGCTTGTGACAAAAATGATAATAGGAACATTGGGGCCATAATAGCCATAATAGTCAAGTCAAGTCAAGAATCTTTTATTGTCATTTCTACTATACACAGTGGTACACGGTACACAGTAAAAAAGAGACAACGTTCCTCCAGAACCCTGGTGCAACACTAAACAACATAGAGCTACAACACACAACATAAAGCTACATAAAGTGCATCGAGTGTAACCTAGTGCAAACAGTGCAGACAAAAAACAGTACAGACAGACAGGCAACACAAGACAGTGTGGGACAATACACATGACACAAGATAGCACCGACCAGTAAACCACTGCACAGTACTGTGCAAAGAGGACTATAAAGACTATAACCGAGATTATATGTAAACAAACACAATGCAGTGCAAAAACAGTTAAATCGTAACTTAACATAACAAACCATATAGGTAGCACTTTGGATATTTAAATACATTTGAAAGCAAATACTTTTGTACTTTTACTCAAGTGAAAGATTAAAGGGGGCATTTTTACTTCTACTGGAGTAATATTTTAGAGTCTATCACTCCTTGAACTCAAGTACATGGTTTGTGTACTTCATCCACCACTGGAAGAATCAAAGTGTGTTAATGAAGTGTTGAACCTCCTAAGCAGTGGTGTTGATTATAAACTCAGTAGAAACTTAGCAGAGATATGAAAATAATTGTAGCAAAAAGGCTAATACTAATGCTATTATGTAATAATACCATTATGTTCAGTTGGTTTAAGATCTGGTGATGGTAAAGCACATAGTGTATGGGTTACATTTTTCGTCCTTACAAATGCATTCAGTGATCTATAAAAAAACACTATTATTGTCTTCAAAAGCAGACACATGGACATACAGTTGGTTTAATAGTATTAGTGATTGTTTAACCATTTAAATAAGTGTGTCCTGTGAGAAATTTGTGACAGACTTATGCCTTAATGGTGACAGGTTTGTTGGAGATAAAACAGTTTAGTAGCATCTGCAGTGAACTGCCTGCTCCGGGTGATATACTGAAGCCAGTGCCTAGTCAAGGCTGACTTATACCATCAAACGCTGACAGGAGCAGATACACACACACACACACACACACACACACACACACACACACACACACACACACACACACACACACACACACACACACGGAGTGAGAGAATCACTTCCAAAATGAGTTATGAAAAATTTCACGTATGAATTGTATTCCATGTATTTTTTTTCAGCTTTTTGGAGCTAACGCGTAAAACCATAAGCTGTAATTGCTATCAAAACCTGTGTAATCTGGTCATGTTTAGACTCATTTGGCCATGAGAATGTACGTATAGACACAAATGCACTCTGTATATAGTTTATGCATTTTTTTTTATACACACGTCTTCGCTTGCTATTTATATTTTTGCTGCCCACAGTAACAGTCACTAAATCGGTCAACAGTCACAACAATTATTCTTTCATTCTTAAGTGCCTCATGACATGGCAGGCTCTGGAAAATGACGGCTCGGTATAGTAGACCGTGTCCCTGACAGCTCTTTGGGTTCTACTTTATATTTTTATATTGATATTTTTAGGTACTCTGTGCTTCTGTAGGTACCACAGAGTAAACATAGATGTTATTTATTGTCTTAGGCTTTGGGGCTGTCAGTAAAAGTCATTCAGACAAGATTATTGTCGGTCGGTCAGGATTATTAATAAAGTAATGTCCAAATCTGTAGAATTAGCATTATTGCTTCATCAAACATGTCTGACTGTCTATGGTTAACACACAACCTCAGAGGAAATGTAACTAGCCAGAATTGCCTTTTAAGATATTGTTCAATTGTTCTTAAGTTAGCTGAAATGCTTTAAGAACATGTTTAGTATATTAACATTAGTACATAAACCCAATGATTTCCACAGATAATACAGTTAAAACCAGATATTTACATACACTTCAGAAAAAAACACAAAAACTTTTATTTCTTTACTGTCATACATTAAATCAGAGTAAATTTTTCTGTTTTAAATCAATAAATATTAACATATTTTTTGCATTTGTTAAATGTCAGAATCGAGTGAGAGAGAATTTGTATGTATTTTTATTAATAACTTTCATCAAATTAAGAAGTATACACACTTCCTTCGTATTTGGTGGAATTGCCCCGAAACTGTTTCACTTGGGCCAAACGTTTTGGGTATCCTTCCACAAGCTTTCTACAATGGTTTGCTGGAATTTTGGCCCACTCCTCTTGACAGAACTGGTGTAACTGGGTCAGGTTTGTAGGCCTTCTTGCTCGCACTCGACTTTTCAGTGCCGCCCATAGAAAATTTGTGGGCGGCACTGAAAAGGCGAGTGCGAGCAAGCTTTAACTTCCTGGCTGATGTCTTCAGATGTTGCTTTAATATATCCACATAATTTTCTTTTCTCATGATGCCATCTATTTTGTAAAGTGCACCAGCCCCACAACATTATACTACCACCCCCATACTTGACAGTTGGGATGGTGTTCTGAGGCTTCGAAGCTTCGCCCTTTTTCCTCCAAATATACCGTTTATCATTATGGCCGAACAGTTAAATTTTTGTTTCGTCAGACCACAGGAAATGTCTCCAGAAATTAAGATTTTTTCCCTCATGTGCAGTTGCAAACTGTAGTCTGGCTTTTTAATGGTGGTTTTGAAGTAATGGCTTTCTCCTCCCAGAGTAACCTTTCAGCTCATGGCGGTACAGTATTCGTTTTACTGTGGATAATGACACTGTCTTACCAGTTTCAGCCAGCATCTTCACAAGATCTTTTGCTGTTGTCCTGGGGTTGATTTCGCAACAAAAAACTTTCCTCTTTGGGACTCAGAATCTGTCTCCTTCCTGAGCGGTATGATGGTTGTACATTCCCATGTTTTTTATACTTGCGTATTATTGTCTGAACGGATGAACGTGGGACCTTTAGGCATCTGGAAATTGCACCTAAGGATGAGCCATACTTGTGGAGGTCAACAGTTCTTTTTCTGATGTCTTGGTGGATTTCTCTTGATTTTTCCATGATGTCAAAGAAAGAGGCTCTGTGTTCGAGGTGTGCCCTTATATGCATCCACAGGTGTGTCACCAATTAACTCAAATGGAATCAATTAACCTATCAGAGGCTTGTTAATCTCAGAATGGAATCATCTGGAGTTTTTTTTTTGTTTAAAGGCACGATAATCTTAGTGTATGTATACTTCTGACTTTGATAAAAGTGATAATAAAAATACATACAAATTCTCCCTCGCTCGATTCTGACATTTAACAAATGCAAAAAAATATGTTAGTATTTATTCATTTAAAACAGAAAAAGTTTACTCTGATTTAATGTATGACAATAAAGAAATAGAATTTTTTTTTGTTTTTTTTTCTAAAGTGTATGTAAATATCTGGTTTCAACTGTGTATATATATATATATATATATATATATATATATATATATATATATATATATATATATATATATATCTTTGTGGATTTTTTTTAGATTGGAATTTTTTAAGAGTTAATACCAATAATTCCAGAATTTTATGTGAATTGCATCATTGGAACTGCGTTTAATCTAAACAATGTTAAATACTTATTTTTCCCACTTAGAGTGTTTAGCCGGCTTATCCTTCAGACTGTGCAGGTTAAAGTTTTGATGCAGGGGGTTTCAATATCTGTGATTTTTCATAACTAAGGAAGGTATAATGGCATAGTTGAAATATTAGGATGCCCTTGTTAAATCCTTTTCCACTTGCCAGCTATAGAACTGTGCCCCTCTTACGGCCTTGTGTTCATCCTGTGTTCTTTCTGTGTGCATTCTCGATCCTAAATTAAAGAGGAAAGAAGTGCTTGCATGAAGAATAAAGAACTACTTCCAAGAAGTATTAGTTCCTTTTTTTTTTTTTTTTTTTTTTTTTTTTTTTAATTTGAGCACGCAGAGGAAACTGGAATTTAAATGAAAGAATCGGTTTTTCACCCAGCTAATAGTAATCCATAATCCAGCCAACGTGTCTTAACCACAATGTGGCTGGTCTGATTAACTTTAATGCTTTCCTCTCTCAATTTATTGAAACGTTGGAATGGGTGCTTTTGCTTTGGCACCGAAAGGCCACGTCCCTTTCACAGCAAGGAAAGAGGAGGAGATTGAAAGAGAGAAAGAAAGAAGGAAAGAACGATGGAGAAAGTGGGAAAAGGAATATATAGAGAGTATATGGAGCTTTGGAAAAAGTTTGAAGAGAAAGGGTGATTAATAAATGTTTTATTCCCTTTTGACGGCAGGGGGTATATTAGCCTATTAAAAAAATGTGTTTTAAGGATAGTGTGTGTGTGTGTGTGTGTGTGTGTGTGTGTGTGTGTGTGTGCATGCATGCATGTGGTTGGGCTATATGTGGGTGTACGGGAATGATAAAGAATGGTGGAGGGGGGTTAATATTTTGACTGATTTGAAAGCCACTCGCAGAAAAAAGGGCAAAGAAAATAATTAAATGGGCGAGTTTCATTTTCTGCTACACTTCAAATGAATTTCTGCAACGATTCCAAAACCTTGCAAAGGCAAATCCAATCAAACAATATCTAGTGGGCCTCATTTTCTTCCTGCTCAGCAATGACCTCCTTTGTCAAAGGGTGAGTTGAGGAGACTGTGGGTCCCCATAGTCATACAAATCAAGAGGACAATTTAGTGTAGTTAAAGCTATTATCGTGTGTGTGTGTGTGTGTGTGTGTGTGTGTGTGTGTGTGTGTGTGTGTGTGTGTGGTGTGTGTGTGTGCGTGAGTGGGGATGCTGTAGCTTTAACACTTCATGGCTATGATATGAGTCCTTGTAAATGATGCCGCAGAAGGTCAATTGCAGAGATCAAAATGGCCGTTGATGGAGGAGGGCCGAGGAATAATCGCCTTGTTCGGATGTGCCGTGGTGTTTATTTCAAACCGTATCCCGGGGCATTTCCCGTTTTGACTGGCAGAATCGAAATAAATATCCACTCTCAGTGTTTTTTCTTTTTTTTTTACATGTCTTACCTTTAACCATTTGGAATGTAATCATGCACAAGGACTGGGAATAAAGCAAGAGCGAATGAGCAGAGATGCTCCGCTGACCCTTTCTTGCACATTATTTGATATCTGGAGGTACAAAAGGACTCAAATCTTTAGGGAATCTTGACTCAGGGATGCTCAGTGACCGTAAGCTTTTTTTGACTTCTCTGAGGATTGTTTTTTTTTTTTTACAGAAACACACTGTAAATGTATGTAATCTGAAGTTAAGTACAGAAAGATGGAGAGCAGGTGCCATGTGTCCAGTGGAGGTTTGACTCTCACAGGGAGGCCAGCTGCTGCGTTTGGCCTTTCGGCCTGCAGGTGTGCAGTCCTGTCTTCTTTATTTCCCTTTACACACACCCACACACACACACACACACACACACACACACACACACACACACACACACACACACACACACACACACACACACACACTGAGCCAGTTGTTGGAGAAGAGCAACACTCCGGAGCTACTCAAATCTAATGATGACTAGACATGTACATACACACACACATATACACACACAACATGAAGCTACTTAAATCTAACGACAACACATGTATGCGCGCACACACACACACACACACACACACACACACACACACACACACACACATACACACACATACACACACACATGCAAGATTACCGAAATGTGCCAAACAAGCATTACTCTAATCACTACTTTGAAACAGGGAGGCTATTTATATATTATGCATTTTGTGCTATGTGCAGATCCTATGAGAAAAGACAAAAGAAAAATGATCGTTCAGTGAAAAAAAAAAAAAAAAAAAAACCTGAACGCTTGCTAAACCACTTTAAGCGTGTTAGACTTCATGACTGCCAAGTGGGACACCCCTGTGACAACTAAAATGGAATCTTCCACAATTAATGTGGCGCACCTGTGATGCTTGATAAAGACCGCAGCACTGTGCACAGGTGTGGAACATTAATTCTGGGGGTGTTCCTTGAAAAGATGAACCCCCCCCCCCCCCTCCCTCCTCATCCCCTTCTCTCTCGTTCCAGCATCCCCTCCACCATTGGCACCATCATCACTCTGCCATCTCCCCTTATCCTCCCCCCACCTTTGGAAGGTATGAAATAGGTGGGGGAATAAACCCACTGCCTTTCATTCACAGTGATCTGTGTGCAAAAGTATGCAAATGAATGTGCAGCATGCTAATCAATCCTGTCCTTCACACAGATTGAAGGAAAGGCAGGAGAGTCGTGCTAGAAGGAAAGAGCGAGAAGGAGAGGGTGTCAAACAGGGGAAAAAGTGGGACAAGGAAAACTTCGTCGGGCTCTTTCTGTCAGAGAGAAAGACGGAGAGAAGGAAAGAGCGAGAGAGTAAGCAGCTGAATGATGTGGGTGTGATTAGAGACAAAACGATACACGGATTTTGCTAGGCAAGTGGGCTTATGGAGGACAGAAAAGGAAAATTGCGGGGTTGCATGTGAGAGGGTTTTTGTGCTTGGGCCAGTAGGTGTCCCCTTATATCAGGACACAGTAACCGAAGACGTCTCATGAAGGCAGACTGCAATCGGGTACACAGGAACCGCAAGGTTTAAGATTCCGCACACATGAAGGATTGAATTATTTTTACTATTATTTATTAATTTTTTTAGTTGTTTTTCTTGGCAATAGAACAAGATCTAAGACAAAAAATTTCAAGTAACCTTGAAACAATTTACTGTCAATTCCACATGCACAGCATTTACCAGAAAAACTTATTCTGAGTGCTTTACAGAAGTTCACAAGGTCAAAATCTGAATACACCACCACCCTGACCACTGTTAATGAGAAGTGCTGCAAAAAAAAATAAAAAATCTATATACTGTATATATATATATATATATAACGGTACACATTAAATATTTCGGTGCAGGTCTTTCAGTTCGGTGTACACGTTTACCAAAAGCAGTCCTTTGTATGTGCGGAACACAGTTACAATCTGAGTTCCCCTCAGGAACGTATTACGTGGCGGACAACATGTTTGTTTAGTCTCCGCCTCACACTTTCAGTGCATTTTTTGTAATTATTATTAAACTTAAAAACATGCACAACAATGGCAGGAGTATATAAAAAAATAAACTAACGTTAGAGCAGTGTCACTGTGGCGACTGTGCATTGCATTCATTTAATTTATTACATTTTATTTGTATAATATATGATTAAATATTACCTTATATATGTTTTAACCAAACAGGAGTTTATTATAAACTGTTGATGTTCACAAATAGTAATAATATTAAACAGTAACTACGTACATCTGATTTGTTACTGTACTTAATTATATGTACGTTACTAAAATATTTTTATTCAGGGAGACTTTTACTTTAACTTCAAAATCCAATATTTTGGTTCAAAAACAGTTCAAAAATACAGTTGAACAGCAGGCAGAACATTAGGAGAGTAATAATTGATGGAAGAAACTCCTGACTTCAACTTGCCACAACACCCATGGTCTTATTTGTGTGATTTTTTAGTTGAAAGAAGGTTTTAGGCTCATAGTAATTGTAATAGATCATTATTTGACTCATTAATATCATTCTATTCAAGCTATTATATATATCTATTTTAAGCAAAAATTCTTTTGACAAAAATGATAATAGGAAAATGATACACGATAAATTATAGTCCTTTGGATACACTCAAGAAAAAGTTTAAAGAAATTAAATTTTACTCTTCTATTACTATTCTATTTGACTTTAACTTAAATACATGGTTTGTGTAATTCATCCACCACAAAAAAATATAAATAAAATAAATAAATCAATAATATTACAATAATACACAATAATATATATATATATATATATATATATATATATATATATATATATATATATATATATATATATATATATATATATATAAATAATTTTATTTTTCGTCTGAGGTGACCATTGTATCTCCGAAATGTCGTAAGTCGAGTGATCATATATATATGCACACACAGTTTTGCCCCGTTTATCGCGTTGGTTACATTCTTTTTTTTTTTTAAGACAATTACTGAAAATACCTTTCGGATACACATTTGTTGTCTAGTAGCTTTTTTTAACGATTCCCTTTCAAATTCTTGAAAAAAATTTTACTGTGACAATATGCAATGAGAAACAGAGAAAGATCTTCAAAATGAGTTGCAGGTGATGAATCTTGAACATGGTTCTTCAGTTTGATTTTGATGCATAAAGTTTAAACCCTGAAGCAGCAGTGTATGAATTTGATCAGATGATCAGAATCTTAGTATCGAACCGACCATGGTGCTTTCCCATTACTGTATTGACTGAATGGTGTGAAAGTGGTAATAAATTACTGTAGAGATATAGATAGAGAGGAAGAGAGAGTGTGTGTGTGTGTGAGAGAGAGAGAGAGAGAAAGTATGTGTGTGTGTGTGTGTGTGTGTGTGTGTGTGTGTGTGTGTGTGTGTGTGTGTGTGTGTGTGTGTGTGTGTGTGTGTGTGTTTGTGTGAGTGTTTGTGCATATGAGAAAGAGGGTATGAGTGCAAAAGGCATAGGTACAGCAGTGATCTCAGATGTCACAGAGCAGCTAACCACAACCTGCATTATTGCCTCTCAACCCCTTGCGTGCTCATCTGCAATATTACAAATGCTAATATAACACTAAACTGATTAATAATTAAACAATTACGGTCATGAATCAATAACTCCCGCACAATTTTTTTTTCATTTGTAAATTGCAGCAAATAAACAAGGACAGCGAATTACCAATTCTAATTTATAAAGAAGAAAAAAAAAGCAATATCCATTTTATTTATTTCTAAAATACAAAAAATGCATTAAAAATGCTCTTTCAAAAAGTGATAGTTCTCTTTAATTAGCAGAAGTAGACCAGAGCGTGTAATGTTTTGAACATGGCTGTGCTGGTTTGTAAACATCAGCTGGAACTTCCATAATCTCAGCGCCACACTTGCTGCTTTCGAAAACCATAATGCGATTTTAAAATGGGTTAACATGTCTTCCTTCTGGAATTCTGGATATATCAACTGGCTTGTCAACACTGGCTTCTCATCAAGATGCTATTACTAGCTAAATATAATGGAAAAAACAAACAGAAACTATTAAATCTGCAATGCCCCGAATTAACATTTTCATGCAATATTATTATTATTCATATACAGTATCTTTAGATACCTTTGTTTGATACTGACACCACATCTTCAAGATTAAATAAAAGTTTGTAGACACCTGACCACAAGATTCATATTTGTTTTTTGAACATCCCATTCCACATTTAGTCGCCATTTGCTTTTAAAATAACCCTAATCTTCTTTGAAGATGTTCCACTAGATTTTGGATTGTGCTTGTGGAGATTTGTGCTCATTCAGCAACAAGACTGTTAGTAAAGTCAGGTACTGATGTAGGTGGGGTGGGGAAGCCTGGGGTTTACTGCAGTCAGCGTTTTAATTCATGCCAAAGGTTTCAGTAGGGTTGAAATCAGAGCTTTATAGCAGGCCACTTAAGATCTTCCACTCCAACCCATGTTAAGCATATCTTCATGGAGCTGGTTTTGTGCACAGCAGCATTGTCATGCTGGAACATGTTTGGGTCTTTTAGTTCAAGTGAAGGAGAAAAAAAAAAATGGGAAAGTCAGATTTTTTGCCCATATTGTGTATGTTATACCAAAATTAAATGCAATTTAAAATACATCGTGGTACTTAATTGCACTGCAGTTTTAAGAATTAGGAAGGCAGAAACATCATTACCGCATGATCTGAGGATAGTCTGTGGATATATTAATTCCAGACGTGCTAGTTAAAAGAAAATATAAATTCGGTAAAATGTAAATGTTACAAGAAGGTGTTTAGATTTAAATGTCATAATTTCATGTGATTTCATTGTAAACTTCTTTTGTTACATAAATCTGAGAGTATGACCATGTCTGTTAATTGGAATTCACAAATGATAGATAGATAGATAGATAGATAGATAGATAGATAGATAGATAGATAGATAGATAGATAGATAGATAGATAGATAGATAGATAGATAGATAGATAGATAGATAGATAGATAGATAGTTGATAGATGATGTAGTTTAGGATCCATTATAAATGCAAATGTAACTATTGTGCAAACTAACATTAAAAAATTTGAAGTGTGGTAGATCAGTGGTTGAGATGTTGGACTTCTGATCAGGTCATGACTTTAAATCCCTGCACCACCAAGTTGCTACTGTTTGGCCCTTGAGCAAGATCATTTACCCCTCAACTGCTCGGTTATAAGTTATAGTGTAAATGTAACATGGAGCACACTTATATGACCGTATGACTGATATATTACACTAGTGTAATACAAAAACTAGTAAAAAAACTACTAGTGTATGTACAACCCAGCTGGAAGAACATTTAGCAACTAATCAAGTTAATTGGCGTTAGGTCGGTGACATGATTAGCTATAAAAGGGATGCCTTAGAGAGGCAAATCTCTCAAAAGTAAAGATGGATGCAAGCTTTCCAATCTGTGAATGAGTTTGTAAAAAGATTGTGGAATACTGTAAAAACAACGTTGCTCAACATCAAATTGCAAAGGCTTTGCAAATCTCATCATCTACAGTACATAACATCATCAAAAGAATCAGAGGGACTGGAGAAATCTCGGCAACTACAGTATTTTAGGGAAAGCCGGACAATGCAGACCCACACACTGCAGCTATTACAACAGCATGGCTTCTCATTAGAAGAGTGCGGGTGATATTTCACCTATAGAGAACATCATGAAATAAACAATACGCCGAAGACGATCACGATCTGTTCAGCAGCTGGTAACCTATATCAGGCAAGAATGGGACCAAATTCCAACCGCAAAACTCCAAAAGACACTGTTTTGGAAAGAGGAGGAGATGCTACATGGTGGTCAACATGCCTCGGTGCCAACTTTTTTGAGACCTGTAAGAGATTTGATATGAGCTCATTTTCTGAATAAAAGGGTAAGATTTCTCAGTTTAAACATGTGTTATGTTCTCCATGTTCTATTGTAGACAAAAGATTGACTCATGTGATTTGAAAGTCTTATAGTTTTTATTTTATACAAATTTTAAACCATTTCTTGAATTCGGGTTGTAAAAAAAAACAAATAAAAAATTAAATTTGTTTTGGATATTTTATTTGATTCATAAATATATATATTTATATTACATTTTTTATTGCGATTACGATCCTGATATCTAGACGAATATAGTGTATGTTGGGGGAGTTTATCTTCTGCTTCTTATTATAAAGCGTGATAAACAAGTATAAGACTAAAACGTTTTTTAAACATTTCTTTTTTAATGTTCAAACAGGTAAAATGATCTGGCAATAGAACAAATCAATTTCAAGCTTGAATTGGCTTAATGATAATAATATTACAATTTTTATTATTTTTATTATTATGATGTTGCAGTCTTAATGAAAAATATTCACCTATGAATACAATAAAAAATTCCAATGTTATTTTTGAATTCTTTTTTTTTTATTCAATATTTTATCTTTTTTGTTTAAATTTTTTTTTTATTGTTAATGTGTAACTATTTGGGATTACAGAAAGAGCTGATCTGTTCCACTTTAGTAGACCTTGGATGTAAAAAAAATGTTAATCCGACTTTAATAATAACTGTCTCATGATGTTCCTCATCACAGGGTGCTTATTATTTAACATGGAATGTGTATTGAAGACTTTGTGGCTTATAGATGAGGATGTTCATATAGACTTTCTGCACAGGCGCAGATATTAAAGTTTACAGTGTTGCAAATGAGAACAAGTTTGACGTTACTGTGTAGGCTAGTGAGCGTCGATAGGAATTGTACAGATTATTATACCAGTTTGGAGATAAAGCCCATAATCATGTATGAGCTTTCTGATGTGTTTACAGACTTCTTGCTTTATCTCGGTTCTCTTTTTCTCGCCCCCACTTCGCCGCGGCGTCTCTCTCATTTGCCATCGCTGTAAGTGCACACACTGAGGACAAGGATAAAAGCATAAACAAATCTCTGATAAGAAATACGACATGGATATCAGCATGCGGGATAAGCTGAAACCTGGGAGTGTGGGCAGGCAGATTAATGATAAATTATGAGGATGGGGCCGTGTTTATTGCAAGTAATCTTCCCTCAACGCACCTGCTTGCTTGCTCCTGGCCTGAAGCTGACACTCCACTCCTTTCCTGTCTTCCTTTCGCCAATTTCTCTCCTTCCGTCCCTCTATCACGGCCCGTTGACATCAAGTCGAAGTGGCACACGAGAAAACCCGGCTCGGAGACGGATAATTGAGGTAATCTCAAAATGTCTGAATCGCTACACACATCTCTGGACGAGTTAGCGAGGGAGGGAACGGGGCATGGCAGAGCTTGTGCATGCGTGTGTGCGTGTGTGTGTGTGTGTGTGTGTGTGTGTGTGTGTGTGTGTGTGTGTTTGTGTTTAAGCATGCACATGTGCACAAAGTCCTGTAATCTGTAAGCAACGCTTATAATAATAATAAACCACTAAGCATCAGTGAAATGCTTCATTTTAATACTAATTACATGTAGCTCGGTGCAACGTGCAAATAATGCGAACAATCACTTTGGCCTGGAGTACTGTATTAAATGCAAAGTGGGGCTAAGGGCAAGAGCAGTCAATATGAAGTACCAGAGTCCAAACCCCCACACCTCATTATGCCAATTGTGAATGTTAATTCTAGTGGGTTTATTAGTTAGAATTAGAGAGAGAGAGAGAGAGAGAGAGAGAGAGAGAGAGACAGAGCATGAGGGGAAAGGAGGGGTTTGTGCATTTCCATTGTTCATTACTAGGGTTGGTTGTACCTGGTGACTCGCAGCCATGGAGTTTCACAAAGCAGAGAACAGAAGAGGAACGGGAGGGAAGCGGTCTCAGAGTGGCTATTGTCAAATTCACAATTATATTTTTATTATAACTGAGCTCCAGGCCCTGCACCCTGTACAAAGCAATTTCCAGTAAAGAGCGCTACAAGGGGAAAGTGTTTACATACAAAATGGTAAGAATGCACTAACAGCGTTTGGTGTTAATAAGCTATAATCACTCAGCTAATTTAATCTGGTTGCCATGGAAAACAAATGGCACTTGAGGTCTAAAGAGTAGGTGGAAGAGAAACGTAGGTGTGCCCCGGGCTTAAAACGACATGATGATGAAGAATGAAAGAAAAGCGGCGCCTCATGTTCACTTATGACTCTGAGACACCTGCCTCATCATTCCCCCTGGTGTGTGTGTGTGTTTTTGTGTGTGTGTGTGTGTCTGTGTGTGTTTGTGTGTGTTTGTGCATGTGTGTGTAAGAGAGAGAGAGAGAGAGAGAGAGAGAATGAGGGAGTTGTGTGTGTCCAGGACAGCCGCCTGTGTAGTCAGCATGGCCATGCTCCTCAGAAAGCAGAAAATTGAGCAGAAATTGGCCTAATTGTACGGAATGATTGATGCCAGTGGAAACCACATTAAAAACACAAAATGCGCTTCCTGTTATCCACAAACGCTATTCTTGGAACAAATTTACTCCCAAGAAGACAAGAGTCTGCGCTTTTAAGTACATGGAAGAGGGCAGGAGGGTGCTGTGTCCTACCACAGGCTTCCGCCTTTGAATAATAACACAAGAAAATCTTCGCCCATGCCAGCAATGGTGCCCAGCTGTGTATGTGTGTGTGTGTGTGTGTGTGTGTGTGTGTGTGTGTGTGTGTGTGTGTGTGTTCTCTTTTTTGATCACCTGATTGACAGATGCAGGCAATAGTGGATGTCCATCCTTGCATCTGAGAGCAAAGAGCGTGGTGAAGGGTGTGAGATGATAATAAGAATCAACCCCCCCCCACACACACACACACACAAAAACACACAAACACATACAAAAGAGCTTCTAATAAGCGCCGCTTCATTCCTAGCACACAACACATGCAAAAGAGAATTAGCTTACGAATTGAGGACGCGTCCTGAGCATCTGTACATACACTGCTGATGCTGTCCTCTCCTGTAGTGCTGTAAATATAGACTCGGATATTATTTTTATTGCTAAATGCCTGTGTCACTTTCTTCTCTGCTACATTAACTCCGAACGATGTTATGTACGTAACCCGGGTGGATGTGATTATTAGAAAGAGACCCCCCACGAACCCGGAGTTTCAGACGCCAGTTCACGCCGGAGCGCCTTCACCCTGAGGGATGACTGTCTACATACAGTACATGCTCAATATATATTTTGCTCAGGTATTGCAATAACTCCTCCGATCGATAGCGCACATATCTACCATATGTCGTCCGGCAATACACCACTACACCGACACTGGTTTAAAGTCTTTCTCTTTCTTGAAAGCTACAAAGAGTGGGGTCCGGTTAATCCGATTCCTCGGTTCATATCTGCATCAAGAGCTAGGTATTGGACTCTCTAAGGAAATAAATATTGGAGAGAACGCAGAGAAAAACATCAGCGCGCCTTCGGACTGGCATTTTCGAAGTATCACTTCTTTCGCCTTTACACGCTGTCTGCTAGCTATGCGATATACACAACGGGTTATTTTCACATTTTCGTAATTATTACGTCCACAAGAGACATTGGGCCCTTCTATAGGGAAATGTAGGTGATGGGCATTTAAAATGACTTCTAAATCAGATGGGAGAGCAGGCCTCTTTCGGAAATAATTGTGTCAAACTGCTTTTCACCTTTCGCCGATCAGTATGCACACTTATTCACAAACCCGACGACTATCCATCATAAAGCAACGCCGCATTTTTAATATACATGCTTGCATTTTAATGGGTTATTTTAGCAACAATGCGGCAGACAACAATATGACGCCGTATTATTTTGTGCTTGAAATGATGATCCGGAACCTTTCGCAGGCCTGCATGTTTAGACTAGCAGCAGCATTTCTATTTGTCTTGCTTTTCTACTCAAACACACACACACATACACACACAGATTTGCACTGTCATTTACACACACATTTATCCTTCAGTCTGTCAGTAAATGACGGTCTTAGTGGGCGTGAGCGCAGTCGTTCTGTTACGCAGTTAACAAACGAATAAACTAGATTTCATGCATGCTTTCATACTAATTCGATCCTAAATACACAACCTCTGAGAATTACTGTACGTGGAGCTACGGTTAAAGCTTTAAACAGGACCAAAGCATTTCACATAAAGCCCTTTTTTTTCCATTTTGATTAAAAATATAGCCACACGTGGGACTTTGGGGTTTATATTGAATAATGCATTGTTTTATAATTATATAGAATATATAGATTTTAAATCAGATACCAGGCGCAATGGTGACTTTAATTACATCGCTGTGTAAAACATCTCCAGGGTATGATAAATCTCCCAAAAAGATGTAATATATGTTTAAACACATAATGACACAAATAAGTTTCATATTTCATAATATATTTCATCAGGATTATTTTTTTTTCTCTCCCCTGGATTTTTTATTTTATTCAATTTCACAAGTGAATCCGGGGAAAATGTATTGAAATGCTAAAAAGGACACGGTGGTTATACTTTTAAAATATATATATTTTTAACACAATTTATAACATCTTAATTCTGTATAGCAAATCCTATTATCCACTTATTGGCCACATGTGACATGCTTTTTGCAGCATCTGTGTTTGCTTAAGCTAACAGCAAATCTTGTCTTACCAGCATTGCTTAACGTATAGAATAAATGGCTGAATTAAAGCAAGGGATTTTCAATACAATGCCACTCAGTAGTATGAACACAACCGAATTTAATTCAGGGGTCTTTTACATTAATAAAATTGACCCAATAATAAAGGCCTGCCACGCATTACACAGCATGATTTATGTATCTATAGAGTACATCGGGGGAAAAAAAAGATCCAGATCTCAAATCCATAACACCATGTCCATAAATAACACATGCATAAAGCACAATTTCGCTTAATAAACAGTCTAAGCATTGCAAGTTTGATATTCAGGCGGAGATGAGCTCAGAGCTAAGATTATTCGCTAGTGTTTAAGAGCACTTGGCACGGCTGAAAACAGTGAAGGAGAGACGCTGCGTCTCCGGCAAGCGCAATAATAGGAGAATTAAAAATGCTCCAAAACACATGACTTTGCCAAGCAAACAATGCCTGCAGTCTTCTTGAAAATTACAGCGGCTAATTTGAAATGAAACACAAACAGTTGCGTGTTTGTTTCGGAGCTCTATTATGATTCCGTGCATAGATCCGACCCAAACTACACCCCCCCCTTTCCTCCTTTTGCTATATATAAAGTATGTAAATGCTAGCTGCAGCAGTCAGATACATCAATGAAAGTTGACAGCTGAATTATTAGCATAGCTGAAAGCATCAGTCTTTTGTTTTAACCCAAGAATGGAGCATTTTTAAAACTCACAATGGCTCTAATCAAATTCTCAAGGTTGTTCAGTTTAGCATTGTATTAATTTAATAGTTTCTGGTTCGCCGTTGACGTTAATGACACATTCCTATGTAAATATAATGTGCCTCTGAAAAGCCATCAAAACATTTTAAGGTCCAATGAATGCAGTTTCATTTCAGTGTTCTCCCCCCCCCCCCCCCTTTCCCGTGAACGAGAAATCTCTTTTTATTTAGCAATCTCAGCTGCATTTACAGAAATAATAAGAAGACCGGATTGATTAATGAGGAGTTTTAAAGAGTGATGCAGTGCATTCGAACAAATAACTTGGGGAAAATGGCAGGCTGGTTGGGGGGAAAAGGTTGCTTTCTCTCTCTCTCTCTCTTTTTCTCTCTCTCTCTCTCTCTCTCTCTCCTTCATTGGCACTGATTGACTCCCTCCAACAAACCCCCCACCACCAACCATCCACCCACCCCTTCCCCTGTATGGCTTTGGAGGCCTTTGGCAAAGACCCAGCCTCCATTATGGAGAGATGATAAAATGGCACATATTCTCACTTTTCAAAGACTGATGAAACCATTTAGAGTAATATACTAGAATACATTAAGGAATCCTTCATTTTGGGGAGCCTGCTAGCACGTCTGTGTATAAAAAAGAGCACTATATGGGGCAAAGACATTTAGAATCTGTGGTATCTCCAATACTGACATCCTGTCTGAAATATCACACGGCTTGTTTTTGATCGCTTGTTTCATACAATGTTGTGCGGTAATGTTTCACAGTGACGGAGCGGCACAGCTATAAAAATGTAAGTTTTTTCCTTCGAGTATAAATAATTCTCACCTTGCAGCGGGGTTGCCTTTGCAATCCCACTAAGGCTACAGAGAGTTAATAGTGAATTTCTCCTTCATTGCAAGAGAAGGAGCGAGGGAGGGGAAAAAAAATCTTTAGACAAGTCAATGAGGCGTCTCTTTATTTATCTTAAAGAATACAAAGATGTCTGTCGGCACAATGGTGCTCGATCTAGGCAGACGGCTTTTAATGTTCACCTATGCAAAATATCAATTATGAATTACAGCAGGGGAAAATGGCTCCAGATATTTGCTTTTTCGGCTTGTTTTGTACTCAACAGTGTAAGATATGCAGCCTGAGCAGGACTGGGTTTTTCGAAAAAATATAAAATAAATAAAAAGCCCGGCTTCAATGCTGCAATTGAACAACAGTTTCAGCTTTTCTGATACTGCTGTGCTGTCTCACCGAGGGATGCTGCTTCGTGTGCAACCGAGTTGCATCTCTGGCATAATTTACTGTGCATGTAATTCAGCCCTCAAATCAAAGTGAGGGCCGAGGGTCGAATACATTCAGCATGCAGTCATTTATTCATATGAGAATCATTATTGATTTATTTTATTAGTTTCCTGACGTATGCTGACGGGGAGGGGAAGGAATGGGGATGGAATATGGATGTGACTTTAAGCAGTCACGTTCACAAAGAGCGAATCAAAGTGTGACTCTTTTCGAAAGAATGCTGATTAGATGATCTGACCTGATTTTGGTGCTTTCTGGCTCGTCCTAAATGAGAGGGTTGATTTTGAATGCACAATCACTGACTTCTCTTATTGGCCTGATACGTCTGATGCGAACCTTTTCAACTACAATTTAACATGCGCTTCTCGTCGAGATGCGGTTCAATCCACTGTAGACCCACAAATCCTATATGCTTACCCAAAGCATGCAAGGTCTGATGACCCTGTGAGCCTATGTGTTAAGGTTTAGTAGGTCTGCATTAAAGCCTGTTTATCACTGGTTTTAAACGTTGCATGGTTATATACAACTTTCTTTGTGCTTTGACCTTCCCTGTGATATATTTTTAACATCTGAGCTGAACTCATTTAAATAGGAAACACCTGTACAGTATATCTACATATTCATTCAATTTATCCAATCTGAGAATCATGTAATTGGTGGGCAATGCATGAATTCATGGTGGCTTTAGTTAATTATTTACAGTCTGATCTCAGTGACGAGGGTCTGGTTAATTGTGTTGACTTTCTCCACAATGAGAATAGTGCGAAAAACAAAAAACATCCATTGAGCGCCAGCGGATAAAACAGGTTGAAGAGGATTGACTTAAATATCGGTATCTCAAATAAGCAGAAAACACACAATACTTTGAAGCAAAAGACAACAGAGGTCAGGTCAGACGTCAGGTTCCACTCCTGTTAGCCAGAAATTGTCTACATTGGGCAAAT
This sequence comes from Silurus aristotelis, assembly GCF_946808225.1. Lineage (NCBI taxonomy): Eukaryota > Metazoa > Chordata > Actinopteri > Siluriformes > Siluridae > Silurus > Silurus aristotelis. The sequence continues at coordinate 6,014,504 of NC_139582.1, read as the reverse complement.
TGTCCAAGTTCTTGGCTAAATGTTTTAACGCATTGCTTTGCTGCTACACGACTGGTGTATGTCTTCATGTAATGCAGCCAAATATCCTGACCCTACATTCCTTCACATTTTCATCCTAAACCCGTTCATATGGTGCTGCATAAAGGATAGTTTTAGTTAACTTTCTTTAGGGATTTTATTTTCTTTCTCGAGGCTTTTCTTTAGCTTGATGTTGTCGTTGCGCAACAGAAATATTCATACGGTACAAAATTAAACTGAACAAATCTCTTATTGCGCAAAATAACACTCCTCGGTGTACGTGAGGCCTATAAGCAGATCCAAAGTTGTCAGTATATTTGTATCTCAAGCCGTTTTTTTATCTCATCGCAGTCCGCCTCGCGCTGAAAGCGTCACACTCCCTTGCGCAGAGAACAATCTGATTTGCGGGACGGGGAGAGGAGCCGAAATAATAAAACAATAATAATAATAAAACACGAACCCATACAAACAATACAATAAGATCAATTTTCAACATTTCAATTTATATACAAAATATAAAAACAAACAGTAAGGACTTAATTTAGCGTGCTTTTCAGGCGGAACACCTAATCCCCTCCTGTACTCGCCCAGTGCTCGGGGATGGGGATTTTCCACAGGGAAGCCGTGGCATCATCTTGGGAGAGATAGGTGGGCAGAATGGAGGACCATTTTTACGCTGAGCATATCACCCCCAGGGCTTGCGGGAACCTGGGAAAAGCACACACACACACACACACACACACACACACACACACACACACACACACACACACACACACACACACACACACACATCTACATACACACACAGGCAGCTCAGCACACACAGCAGCAGCCACGCACTAATCGCCCAAACAAGCAGGCAGCACAAGTGCTCGGAGCAGTGGAAAAACAAGCAACTTAAGAGGCACAGCAAAGACAAAAACAAAGAAAAGAGTTTGTTAGACACGGATTGGGGTGTAGAAAAAGAACTTAAGGAACAAAGAAGGACATGAATAGGTGAGGAAGTAAACTGGGATGCTGTCACTACCTTGCCTTGAAGTGATTTAGAGAGACTTAACCTTTTTTTTTCACGAGACTTGCCACTCCAACGATGTTAAAAGACTCCACATAATGTTCCTTTCTCTCCAAGGGGCCTTCATAGTTTTAAATCAGGAGAGCGATCGGGGCAACGATTCTGTTTATATTCACCTGTAAGTGGTTCAGACATCCTCTAAGGAGGCTTTGTTTACAGTATGAGAACTAGAATCTAAGTATATCCTACACTTTGCATGTGTTGGAGAAGCAACATTTTGAGTATAGAGTACAGTATATGATCAAAGTTTTAAATAAATTCAGGTCATTAAGAAAAAAAAAAAATCTCACACACACACACACACCTGTCGGCTGATTTACTTCTAAAATAAACTCCATGTCCTCATATTTAATGTAGTTCAGCGGCAGTGGAGCCTCGAGCCCCATTCACTTACTGTTTAACATTCACAGTCTCCTCATTGTAGCGGATTTCTGAGCTGACATTTGAAGAACAAATACAAATCTCAAATAGGTGGCAATGCTCAAACACTGTTCTTCTTTCGCTTCTTTTTAAGATAAAACTTAGATTTGTGTGGAAGTTAAGCAAGCATTCTTTTCCCCGGTTCCACACAAGCCACATTTCCACAGCTGACACTTTAAACACACTTGCAACCAATTTGGTCCAATTCGGTAAGTTGTACCTTGGAGAGGAGCCATTTTGAAAACTCCGCCAGTGTGCAGAATTAACACATATCTGTGGCTTGTGCCCTTATCTGATAAGACAGTGCAGTAAGCCAGGATTAGCATCTAGATCTTGCTAAGTGGACTTCTGCAGGGCCGCAGCAACAAACGACTTGCTTAGCGTTTAAAAAATATGCGGAGGTGTTTGGCAGAAACTACATATTGCAGATATTTAAATCTAGTTTTGGTCAGTCATTGCCATTTTTTCGATGCTCCACTTTCTCCAGCATGCTGCTTTGAGCATTTCTTCTGGCCAGGCACACCAAAGTGCATAGCGTCAATATGCTGCCTACTTGGACGAGGATTTTTTTGGTGGTCTGTCATGTGGACGCCACTCCAGACCGTTGCTCCATCATGCTCATGGCCTGGGCTAAGTGGCCTTGTTTTTTTTTTCGTTTTTTTTTCTTTTTTGAAGTCTTTCTTTGAAATAAATGAGGCAATCCACATTGGCCCAGGGATCATATTCTATTTACGTTCCCTTTGCCAGCGACATAGGCGACGCTGGCCAAATTCACAAAAGAAGATCCACATTGGAAAATCCGGCTAATCCCTGATTGAAAGTTCATGCGTTGGCTTGGATGTATAAGCTCTGGCAGATTTTCCCAGGAAAGAGGAATAAAGAGAAAAAAGAGCATCTCAACATGCAAAAAAAAAAAACCTAGAAGATCTTTTTCGGTAAAAAGGAAGCCACCCTTCGAGGCACACACAAGCTACGGCAGTGTCAGACAGCATGTCTGTATTTCAAGTGCTTCTTTTCATGCACCAAAAAAAAGAGAAAAGAAAAAAAAAGAGAGAAAGAGAGACGCTCCATTCTGCTTCATCATCCCGCCAAAAGCGAACAGAAGGGGAGGTCATCATCTTCAGTTTCACTGCCAAGAGGTCGCAGGGTGCTGAGATTCACATCAAAAGGGGAGGTGTTGTACAATTGCAAGAGCATGTTTCTACCTAGTACACATCATGCATGAGTCTTTCTTTCTTTTTTCCTGTCCTCATCATCATCATCAGCAACAGCATCATTGAATCTCTTCTAGTCATTTATCCTCCACCCTTTTCCACCAGTTGTTCTCAGGGTTAAGGCCATAGCTGGAGAGACAGTCTTCACAGATGGTGTGCCTGCTTGTCTTTAGGGGGCGGCAGCTAAACAAGCTTAAACTTTCTCATTTTTTTCTTTTGCTCTTCTTTGGGTGAAAACTTTGGCCTCCAACTTTTAAGGCCTGGCACGTGCTTTATCGCGGCCCACATGCAGGGGATGTATGGAGGTCCTCAGAGGATCTCGAGTTGGATGTTGGCTCTGTGTTCTCTCGGTCAGGCATCAAGCAGAGCATCAGTGATACATGAGCACTGCCCAAACCTCGCTGTCTCATGGAGTACAGCTGGTTGTCCTTGCGATTTAGCCAGGAAAAGAAAGACGCATGGTCTGGGATTTGATAAGGAAGCATTTAGCTTGCTCCCGTTTTTTTTTTTTTTTTTTTTTTTTACGCAATCTTGTTGCGAGTTACAGCCAGCCTGTTGGTTAGATGGATAAGGAGCTGTGTTACTGGAAGTGATGGATTGTGCCTGGTGCGCCGAGCCTCTAAGAAGCTTCAGAGAAGTTAAGCGTGGGCTCTAATGGTGTAGACTTGTCAGAACCTCAGCAATTCCACCATCGCTGAGAATGAAGCATGTGTGAGATTTGGGGAGAAATGAAGCCATCCTCGATTTTTGACTCGTGGCCATTACGGCCTGCTTTAGAACTCTCCCCAAACGTTCTAGAGAAAGATGACTGGCTTCGCTCGGCAATTGTGATGGGACACAGAAATACATTGTGCGAATTGAGCAGCCGGGCTATCCGTCCGTGTTAGTAAAAGGTGTCGGGGAAAAAAGAGGCAACAGAGCAGGTTAACAAAGACGTATGTATGAGTAAGTGGTGTGTGTGTGTGTCTAAGTGATGACACTAAAAGAGAGATAAGAGACATCCACCTAGAGAGTGAGGTAGATGTATGAGTGGCCTCCGGCTCTTATATAATTATCCTCTTCTCTGCCTGCTCTGTGGTGACCTGCTAATAGAGCTCTATTACCACTTACCCCAGTGTGTGTGCTGCTATTCAGCAGTGTGTCAGCGCTCGTGTCGAGTAGCTCGTTGTACCAACTACTGTCCACTCTAGATTCACCTACACCCTTGGCACTTTAGGGGGTCAGAGGTCCGGCAGGTTCGATTGCAACACCTGATACTCACCGACAGGCATTTTACAGCTGTATCAAGCTTCAGATTTACAGTTACCCACATTTCTATCTGCTTTTTTTCAAAAATATATTGCTGCACCAGGGACTGAAAATATAGACATTTTCTGCAGGTCTGCAGACGATCAATGTTTGTGCTTTTAAACGCCATTGCCTTCAGCTTTAGTAATGCCTTTGATAATATCTGTGTTTTTTAGCCTTGACGGTTAGGTTAGATCTTTTACTGTACATCTTGAGTGCTTTCTTCCTATATTGTGCCAGTTGATTTGATCATTTCAGTGCAGGCAAAGACTAAAAATAGAAAATCAGCTTGTGAGTGGATTTTGCCAGAGCGGGGTACCATTATGTTTTTGTAATAGATATAGTGGTTTGGAGAGCTTTTATTATAGATTTACCATGGTGTCTGTCTTCAGGGTGATGTTATTTGGGAATTAGGTTCACCTTCACCTCTGACACTCGCACACAATTACTCACGGAATTGTAATTATATGGAGAGATTACGTGGTGTTTTTTTTTTAACGACTGCAATATTTAATACACTTTAAAAGTTGTATGTGGTCGTGCAGGGCACAATTTTATAACATTATAATTAAGCTTAGAAAGGATTTATCGGCAGTGTGCTTCAAGCATAACCTAATTCTCATTTTCATAAAAACATGTTTAAAATAGTCTACATTAAACTCTACATTAGGAGGGGGAGAGAGAGAGAGGGGGAGAGAGAGAGAGAGAGAGAGAGAGAGAGAGAGAGAGAGAGAGAGAGAGGCAGTGTGTGTGTGTGTGTGTGTGTGTGTGTGTGTGTGTGTGTGTGTGTGTGTGTGTGTGTGTGTGTGTGTGAGCGTGGGCGTTTGTGTGTGCGTGTGTGTGTGTGTGTGTGTGTGTGTGTGTGTGTGTGTGTGTGTGTGTGCGTGCGTGTGTGTGCGTGTGTGTGTGTGTGTGTGTGTGTGTTGTCCTCTGTAGATACACTAATGCAGTGAACCTTTCCTAACAGCTCAGCGAGAGTCAAGCAACCTTTTAAAATGTCTTTCGAAAAACTTGGAAATTATTTTACTGACTTTGTCACTTGAATCAATTCGGAAACACATTGACATCGGCTGCAAATTGGGCACCAGTGATAAGGCTCGACATCCTTTTTTCTCTGTAACGAAGAGCAGCCGAGCATGAGCTGCCCCTCTGTAAATAATAGAGCCATCTCCTTTCTCTCGTTTTTCTTTTCTTACATTTACGTCTTATTCTCTTAACTCTCTGCATCTAATTTGCTTCTCTTTTACTTAAATTGTGTCTTTCGCTCATTTCCTTTTCATTTCCCATGCTTTCTATGTCTATATATTCCCTCTATAGATTCCATGTTCGGTCCTTGTGGACAAACATGATTTGATAAAAAAACTTTCAAGGATAAAGCTGTTGAGGTAACTATAGATCTACAGGAGATGTTATTGTATTAAAAAGAGCAACTTCGTTGTGAGGAAGGCAGCAGACAAACCCAGCTCTGTCGGACTGGACTTAGAGGTATTTCTGCAGGTGCTGTCGAAAAGGACCCTTCTGCAGCAGTGTGTCTTGGACAGATCCTGACAAAGCCTCCTCTTCGGGTGCCAGATGGACCCATGCTTTCCTCATACTCTTGCGCAGCTAAGACCTAGGCTTTTCTCCCTTTTTTTTCCTTTTTTTTTCACCACAAAAGAAAAGCGCTTTGGCTGAAAGAAAACCACAGCTGAATTTTATGGTGCCGCTTCTTTTGCCAAGCTGATTTTAGCAATTCAAAGGACGAAGCGCATGGAATGGCAGTTTTCGGCCGCATGGTCGATACGCTTTTGATGGAAGTTTGAATTGGCAGATATGTCTGCCACACCAATATTTCGCCACTCGGCGGGAAATCTTGATAAAATCCAGAACGAGCGAGGTGTTACAAAGCGCAGCTCGGAGCGCTTTCGCAATCTAATTCGTACAAGGCCAGAATTAGGTGATGTCTGTGTGCTTGTGGGGCGATCCGATGATCACATGATCACAAATATGCACTTATAGTGGGCATATATATATTTACACACACACACACACACACACACACACACACACACACACACACACACACACACACACACACGGGCACACACAATACACATACACATATGCACATATGGGAATACAGATTGTACAAACAATTGGAATGCTTTTTTTCTGGGAATACAATCAAAGAAATCACAGCACAACAGATCTTCTGGGAAAAAACACATTAGATACACGTATTTGCAATTCTTGCTCTATATATTTATTATATTAAGGTTTGTAGTAAGACAATCATTTTGCACAGTTCCTCCTTCCATATATCAGTCTGTGATCGTGAGTTTTAGTAGCACCTAATATTGTTGCATGTGCATGGAGGCAGCTTGTGTTGCAGTGACAGGTTAATGCCAGCACAGACAGGAGCAGTACAGAGCAATCGTCCTGGTCAGTGCTCATCTCTACTGGCGGTCAGTCTGATGAGACTTATTGCATGTTTGAAAGGGCCAGGGTGAATATTGATGCATATAAATGTTTTAGCTAAACTGGCTCCACATCGCTCACCTGCCTGCCACATTCATCACAGCTAATCCACTTTAGCCTGACATGTGGAGACCAGCTAGCTGACAGGCTGGCTCAGATACACACCGGAGCTCCAGACAGCACCAAGGGCTTGTATTCTGCTTGAGTGTTTTAGTTTTGGGAAAATATTCCTAAAGAAAAAAAAAAAAAGTGAACGCTTATGGCCCTGAGCTACAAAAAAAAAAGTGTGTGGAGATATTTTTGCACTGAGCCAAGGTCGGCTGCCTGTTGTATTCTTTACGAGCTGAAAATGAAAGTCTCGATTCATACCATGAAGTGGCAGATGTCTGAAAAACAGAGCAATATGACCATTTTCGGAGTTAGAAGAAACAGTCGTTATATATTGTTATATAATTATAAACTATAATAATCTGTCATATAATTTGACTGAGTAATTCAAGACTTCGCAACTCAGGCATAAAAGGCAGCTCAAATTACACCATACAAACTCTCATTAATATTACAGGGACCATTCTTTGACTTCATTTCGTTTCTCCATTTGAGCAAAGTCAATCATTATAAGAGTAAGGAATTAGAAGGTGTGAAAATCATATTTTAAGGTTCACTGTTCTTGGAGGCTTGTAGAAATCATATTAGCCCCCACCCTTGTTTTTTATGTAGGAGTCCTCAAATATTTGAGTTAGAAAATTCTTCCACATTGATATATCTAAAATAAGAGTATCAGTCTAATGACAAGCTGTAACATCTACACAAGTCTATATTTTTATCCCTGTACAGTGCTATTGGTTTAAAAAAAAAAAAAAATACATATGAATACACACTGGGAAAACTTTTTGATGTGTTAGCTCTGTCTTTAACACCATCGCCTCAAAAAGCCCCCGAAGTAGTCCCGGATTGCCTGTTATAAACGGTAAATACTGAATATTACCATTATGACTCGGTATGAAAACGCTCCTTCCGCTGGTGACTGTAAGTTATGCGATAAGCTAGCAATGATTTCACATTTGGTGTTGGGAAGTCGCTGGAGGAGATACTTTAGCGGCGCAGATCAACATAATGGAGATCTTAAGTGCACAAGGGCCAAGTGTTTTCGAGCTAATGCTGTCGACCTTGTTATTTTTCAAAGACAATATCCACATCGTAGAAGGTCCTCTTTACGGTGCTCCATTATGCACAGAGAGATGACTAATGTGTGAGTGAAAGTGCAGAAACAAAGGAAGGAGAAAGAGAGAGAGAGAGAGGAAAAGAGTGAGAGAGAGAATGGGAGAAATAAAGGGAGCAAGCAGATAACCCAGACAAAAGATTATCACAGTTAAAGTGCTGAATTTGTTCTTGTGTCAGAGCGTGAGAGAGAATGAGTGAGAGAGATATCGAGAAAGTGAGTGAGAGAGGAAATAAAGGAGAGTAGGAGGCTGCAATAAGGTGAAATGACCTGTATATTGTGTTGTCTAATTGTTTAGTAAATGGAACTAATGGCTTCAGAGCTACGGCTTTACCTGCCCTTCAGCCACTCTGCTTTTTCTCGGCCGATTTTACCCGGGGCGAGGGAAGCAAAGTGCCACAGTTAACAAATGCAAGAGCATCACTATGATTGTGATGTTATACAGGTAGGCGTGTGTGTTCATGTGTGTGTGTGTGTGCGGGTACTTGTAAGTGAGCGAGAGTGTGTGTGTGCACAAAATTAATCAAAGTGGGGGGCGATGATGAACCGTTTCTGTAGGATTCTGTCAGAGGTTAAGAGCTAGTTATTTTTAAGAATGACATGAATCTGGGAGAGACAGTGATTGCCTAAATGACCACTGTAATTACCAATTACTTCTTGAAGCAGAGAATATATTCACGGCATGTAGCCTGCTAAATACAGACAGGCATTAGCCCATTTACGTACTAATGCACATAATTTAGATCCTGAAAAGGGCAGATGGGAACACAATGGAAGATATAATAGATACCGTCTAATATCATTCCAAAAAGAATATTGGATTCATTGGAGATGAATATTACTTTGTGTCAGATTGTTTTTCCATAAAACAGTCAAAATATATTTCATCTCCCTGCCTTTCTTCCTTTGTTAGCCACTCGGCCATTAAAGCCATCAGCGAAGGGCAGGAAAAGACAGACCGAGATGGCGATAGAGAAAGAGCGAGATAAAGAAAGATGACTGGGAGGCTGTTGACTGGTTTTAGCCTTTCCAGAACGATGAAAAATGAAGAATATTATGTGTGACAGAAGAGTCATAATACTGTGATACGGCCATACATCCTTCACCATACACCTTGATAAGATGACTTTTCATATCTGAGAGAAGGACATTTGGATCTGAATATCTTTATATTCTGCCCCTTTTCCAAATAATGCTACATAATGAACCAAGTAGGCGAGGAGAGGAGACGTCGGCAGGCCTCGGAGTGTTTACGATATTCGACATAAAGTGTTTTATGCTGTATAATTCACTGCACCTTTCATGAATAAGTTACTAAAAAAGCCAAAAGATGGCGTATGTGGGAGAAAAAAAGTTTTGGTGCTGCTATAAAGAAGGGATAATGTGAAACTTGATTCACTGCCTGCTCCTGCATTGTATCACGTGTTCCACCTCTTTCTGCATAACCGCTATCTTTTCTTTTTCATTAAGATGATAATAAAGGGTACATACTTTTTTGCTTAGTGCAATCTCGATGTTTTGGCCAGAAAACAAAAAAAAAAAAAAAAAGAAATGAAAGGAAAGGAAACTGCTTGTTGTAGTGGGATTCAGCTTTCTAAAGGTCATAAAGCAGGTAAAAGTGTGTTTCAGGTCCAAGCTATGAATAGGTGACATTATATCAAACCCCCCTACCTCAACATTTACGAAGTCATGTCCGACTTATCCTGTTTAGAAGGGATTAGCTGATTTCATGTCGGGGTTTTCTGTAGCTACCACCGGCATGATGTATCAAGTAAATCCACAAAGGCTAAGAAATTTATTTTGTAAAATACTAATAGTTTTTTTTAAAGAATGTAATAGCAAGAATGCAGGATTATGAAAAGCCCCCTTTCTTTCCATCCTTCAGCCGAATTGTGGAATGCTTTAGAACTGATCCAAAACAGGATATTTTTAAGTAGCAGAGACACACTGTGGAGTGTTTATTTCTTTGGAATGTGCCTGTCATCTTCTGCCAAAGCTGGTTAGCAGCACTGTCACTCCTCACTGTGCCACCAGCTTCCAAGTGACACCTTTTTCTTAAAATAATACCTGTGCTTTTACAATGGAAGCACTTTTTCTGGGGGTTTTACGTCAGCAACACTTTCTTTTCCACTTCTGGCTTTTTCGTGTGGTGGCAGTTTTTTTTTTTTTTTTTTTTTAATGCTTAATACTTCAGTGAAACGAGGTGACTAAGAAACTAATCCCACAGCAGAGAATTCCCCTTCTCTCAGAGATTTCTCTGAGGTCATGACCTGGTTTGTGAGAAAAAGCGCTCAAGGTTAATTCTGATAGAGACCGTTAACCCCTGATAAGCTGAAGCAGAAATATGAACAGAAACAAGGATTTGCCTGTGATTGAAAGAAAAAAAAAAAACGTGTGAAAGATTATTATGGAGATGGGAGTAGTTCTGAAGATTGGGCCATCATGTGACACATCAATGGCCATCATTTGAGTTGGAATGCCAAGAGTCCAGAAGATGGAACCAGTTTGGTTCGGCATGGGCCAAGAGCATAGCAGGGAGTCTGCAAACTGCTCAAAACTGACATTTGTGTCTCCAGGAGGTAGGAGAACAGGGGATCGGCCCACGTTCAGCTCTCCCTTCTCATCCTTAGATCCATCGATTGGATTTAATTGTCTCAACGCCGGTGATGTCGCCGCGAATGCACTATTATCTTGTCTGTTCGAAGCAAAACATGTCTCTCCTCATGAAGCCCTTTAGAAAAGTGCTGATGTGCGCTGCTGTTTTTGCACTGATGACTTTAGAGTTTATTTAATGGGACCAGATTCTTGTTAAGTCACAGCAACTGATTACTTTTTCATGTCCCACTGCTTCATTCTATTTCACCTTATATAAATAAAAAGTGCTTAAATAAGCATCTGCTACAGCGAGGAAAGTTAATGATGACAGACAATTTATTTTTCGAGGGAGGTAACAGAATAATGATTTTGTTTTTCCTTCCTCTAATATCTTATATCTTATATAGCATTACATATATCTATCTATCTATCTATCTATCTATCTATCTATCTATCTATCTATCTATCTATCTATCTATCTATCTATCTATCTATCTATCTATCTATCTAAATAAATAAATAAATAAATAAATTTATTAATTTATTAATATAATATAAATAAATATATATAAATAAATAAATATATATGTATATATATATATATATATATATATATATATATATATATATATATATATATATATATATACTGTATATATATATATATATATATATATATATATATATATATATATATATATATATATATATATATATATATATATATATATACCTATGCATGTATACAAAAGTATGCATATGTGGATGTGTGTTTTGGGCATCACTTTCTACATTTAGTTCCAATTTGCTCTTATAATTCCCTCCATTCTTCTGGGAAGATGTTTCACTAGATTTTTGTAGTGTGCTTGTGGAGATTTTGCTCATTCAGAACACAAGTCAGGTACTAATGTAGGTGAGGTGAGGGGGCCTGGGGTGCAGTCAGCATTCCAATTCCTTCCAAAGGTCCAATAAGGTTGAGGTCAGAGCTCTATAGTGGGAGATCTTCCACTCCAACCCAGGCTAAGCATATCTTTATGAAGTTTGCTTTGTGCACAGGGGCATTGTCATGCTGGAACAGGTTTGGGTCTCCTAGTTCAAGTGAAAGGAACATTTCATGCTACGGAATCCAAAGGCACCCTATGCAAGTGAATGCCATCAGCTTTGCGATAACAGTTTGGGAAAGAACCACGTATGGCTGGGAAAGTCAGGTGTCCCAATACTTTTGTCCATATAGTATATAAGTTACAATGTATATAGAATTTTTTTGCAAATATGTATAAATATATATACTTTGAACTTAGATATACTGTATAAACGACTGGAAGGTGACCAATGTTCTGTGCAATAATAAATTATAGCAACATTCAACAAACAAATCACAACACCGGACATTTGTTAATTTCTACAATACATCAAAAGCCAAAGAATACAAATGAGTTTTTAGCTTACATTTAATATCAGAAAGTTTGTGAGTATGTATAACCCGAGGTGGGAGTCTTTTCCCACAGTTTTGGTGCAGCACTTGATAAAGTCCGATCCCCTCTCTGTTTTAGTCTTAACCCAGGAACAGGCAAGAACAGGAGATCATTTTCTGTGTAGTCTTGTTGAGCTTGTGGGTTATACTCAGTCTGGTGTGGTATCACATTTACCAAAAGTTTCAGTATATTGTGTGCTCTGAGAGACTTTTTTACTCACTGTATTTGTAAAGGCAACTGTGGTAGACTAGTTAATTTGAATTAGCCTGGCCAAACCTAGGACATTTTAGAACATCCATGCTATGGTCAAAGTAACTTGGATAACATTTTGGATCACATTTTCCGCTCCATTTTGATGTTTGATTAATGCGTAGCCGACACTCTTGACCTGTATCTGATTGATTTTTGGACATATTGCGCTGCTATCACGTGAACGATCGAGTGGACAATTCCACGAATGATTCAATGTTTAAATAATCCTAATAACGTATTTGTCGAGTGTGTAAGTCAAATATTTTCCGTGGAATGAAAGAATCCCACAGATTAAAGCCATATTTTGTATAGAATGAACGAGACCTAGAGAAATAGATTCTGCTTTATAACAGCAGTAGTTAGCGAACAGACTTATGAAGCTAATGGTCATTTTTGAAATGCCATTTATTGCGATTACATTGCTTATTATTCTGCGAGCAAAACTTTCGAAAGATTTAACAGTTCCTTTCTCCTTGCACAATCCATAAGAAATATTCTTACAGCAAATTATGCAACACACCATGAATGTAATATGCACTTAACATGAAGTCTCTCTCTTTTTTACTGGCACACTATCTCATATCATTGCCTTTAATACCCTATCAATCTAGCAAAATCATCAAAATCTGATATTACCCTGGCACGTAGAATAGTTTTAATGCCAGAATTATTGCTCTTTGTTATAAAAATTGACATTAAAAAAAGGGATTCTGCCAGAAATACGGCTTGTCTCACTCATTTTACACTGGGCTCCTTTTGTTTCGAAGGCATACTGTGCATATGAGAGGCATGCAGCGCTTGGAATAATTGGTCTTTTCATACTAAGAAAGGGCATATCAATTAAAAATAAATAGTCTCTGTAGTTATTATGCCACCACACAGTGGTAGGCCTGCCATTAAAGAGTCCTGTAACCCCCCCATACACACATTACCACTTTCTCTGTGCTCTCATACAGGAAGTATGAAGCTATTTACCACCCAACAATGTCTTTAGCATTAACTTTCACCAGAATATGTAATTATTCACGAGTTCTTACGTAAAAAGGAAGACAAGGGAAACAAGGCAAACAACAAGTGAGCGGGACAGAGGGTGAAAGGCGAGAAACACAAAGCCAAAAAACACACAAATAAAATTATCTTCAAGCTTAAGCAATCTTTTATTTTCTTATTGCTCAGTTGTTACAGTTATGAAGTTAAAGCTGTTTTTTTTTTTTTTCCTTTCTTTGCTGGAGAGAAATAAAGGCCTGGAGCTGTATGAGAAGCCTTTTATAAATCGATGTTAATAGAGCGGTTGGAGGATAGATGCGGCTGAAATCTTTACGCGACATAACATTCCGATGCTTTGGCACTGAATGTGAAGCAGCTGGCCGGCTTATACAGCAACACAGGCCACACACAGATACAAGATCAGATACACTCACTCCTACACTGATCTTTCTGTATAGGCTATTTGTCACTATACAGCTAGGGTGATACATTTGTGTGTGTGTGTGTGTGTGTGTGTGTGTGTGTGTGTGTGTGTGTGTGTGTGTGTGTGTGTGTTGTGTGCCCACGATATAGACTTGCTATTAAAACTCGCCATTAATTTTTTCTTTCATATTTCCTCCATTCAGATTCAAGAAATTCATGAATATAGCACTCATCCCCATTGCATTTATCCATTATCCTCATGGTATTATTCATCATTGCGATGTGCCCCTGTAGTATAGAGAGATCAGAGCACGATCATTTAGAGACAGCCATGTTCCTCATCATGCTTGGCAGTGCTTAGCTCGGCTAGACATTCACACACACACACACACACACACACACACACACACACACACACACACACACACACGCACACACACACACACACACACACACACACATACCCTCCTCACCTCTGAGTATGGATGCGTATGAAGATGAGTGAAGATGAGGCTTATCATAGACAGTGGGTGGAGAAAGAGCAAGGAGATGGATAGGATGGGAGTTTATTAATGGACTCATCTCCTTTTTAGGTGTTTGTTTGTGTGGGAATGTTTCTATATCTTGTTAGGTATCAATGTTTACACAAGGAAAGGAATATCTGATCATTTTTGACCTTGTTGGAACATTTTGTTGATATTTATATATTTATTTATTTGAATTTTTATTTAAAAAAGCAGACTTTAATTTAAGAGCTAAACATTTTTTTTTGTTGATGTGTTTAATGTAAGGGTTAGTAATTGTGTGCATGAGTGTATCACCTTTCTCCAAAATCATCCTCAGCAACAACAACAACAACAAAACCTTTTATTTTTTATTTTTGGTTAAGACAGATGCCAGTGAATCATCTTCAATGTCCTTTTAGTTCCCCATGCTGTAAATAATTTGACCAACCAACAGCTCACCAATTTAAACGAAAACATCTATCTATCTATCTATCTATCTATCTATCTATCTATCTATCTATCTATCTATCTATCTATCTATCTATCTATCTATCTATCTATCTATCTATCTATCTATCTATCTATCTATCTGTCTGTCTATCTATCTATCTATCTATCTATCTATCTATCTATCTATCTATCTATCTATCTATCTATCTATCTATCTATCTATCTATCTGTCTATCTGTCTATCGTATTCAGACCCCCTCAAAAAAATTTACCTGGTTGATACTACAATTATTCCAGTGATTTTGTATATATTTATGTGTATATAAATATATATTTATAAATATATAAACTCAATTCATTTGAGTTTAGAACAAAATGTCTGTGATCTTTTAAATAAAAAAAATGTACATCACATTTACATACGTTTTCAGACCCTTTCCAACAACGCTTGAACATTAGCCTCCCAATTTAATGTTTTCATAATCTCATTATTGAGATGTTTCTAAACATTGATTAGAGTCCAAAAAACAACCAGCAAAAAAACAGTCCATGAGGTTAAAGACAGGATTGTTTCAAGGTACAGATCTGGGAAATGCTACAGAAAGTTTGGCACAACCAGGATTCTTCTAAGATTTGGTCCCTTGGTCAAACTGAGCAATTGAGAGAGAAGGGCCTTAGAAAGAGTGGTGGCCAAGAACCTGATGGTCATTCTGACTGAGCTCTAGAGATGCTGTGTGGAGATAAGAGAAAGTTCTAGAAGGTCAATCATCACTGACGCCCTCCACCAATCTGGGCTTAATGGCAGAGTGGCTAGACAGAAGCCTCTCCTCAGTGCAAAAGACATACAAATCTTGGAGTTTGCATATAAGCACATAAAACTGTGAGGATCAAGATTTTCTGCTCTGACAAAACCAAGATTTAACTGTCTTGCCTCAATTCTAAACATTATGTCCTGAAGGAAATCGAGCAATGCACACCTGCCCAAAACCATCCCAACAGTGAAGCATGGTGGTGGCAGCAGCATGCTTTGGGGGTGTTTTTCTGCGGGACCAGCGCAATATTAGGTAGGTGGTCATAATGTTGTGCCTGATCTGTGTATGTGTGATTATTTAATAATAAATACAATCATTGACACATATATTCAGAATGGATGCATTTAGCAAACTGCATTTCTTTTGTCTTATTTTAATCTAATAAAGCAAGGCTGTGAGAAAACAAATGTTTATGTATTATATAGATAAAGGTTTGTGTGCACCTGACCAGTCATTCCAAAGTGAGCCTTCCTCAGACTGGTGCCACAAAATTGTCCAGATCTTTTTATACTGCAGCATTACATTTTCCATTCACTGGACCTAAGCATAGACCTGTTCCAGCATGACAATGCATCTATGCATAAAGATCTCCATTAGGTTGGAATGTAAGATCTTAGTCTAAGGATAAACTTCACAGAGCCTTTTGAAGACCACAGTGTTGCTCTTTTGACAATCTCCTATAGACATTAAAAAAGCGTGGATGATGTTTTAAGACCTATCTTCGTATTAATGCCCATGGTTTTGGAATAAAAAGATCAATAACCACATAGGTGTCCACAGAATCCTTTTTTCACAGAGTTTCCACAACATAAAATGTAATTATCAATGGTTTACTGAATGTGCTGAAAAAATTGCTGTGGTATAAGTAAAGCATAACATCAAGATGTGGTTTTATTGGAATAGGAATCCTTTGTGGTAGTAACAGTACCTCTGGCTTCTAATGGGCTCCATCCCACTACCTGGCCTGGATTGTTTTCCTATAACAGCATGTTTTATTCCTTACAGATTTACTCTTAACAGTCTCATAATGTGATTTCGTCCTAGACAAACTGCGTGGATGGTTATTATGGATCTGCTGCTCTATACTAATGTCACGATTTGCTCTGATAATCTAACTATCTCTACTTCTTATTAAAAGCATCCGGTCTTGTTTGACTCCAGCGTCTTGATGCAGTTGTAAGGCTACTCGGTGTAAGGTGTGATCCGACAGAAGCCTGGCACTTAAGTCGAACATTATCTCGCCTCTCGTCCTGTGCTGGGTGTCAGTCACTGTTCTCTGCTCAGTCTGACAACATCTCTGACAAACACTCACAAATTCACCTTCAAACATGGCATCATTCTCGTCTGATCACGAGAGGACGCTCCTTGCTCCAAAAGCATTTTAATTTCATCTGCACATGACAGGTATTTACAGATTCATGAGAATTCAAATATTCCAAATAAAATGTAGCAAACAGAGAGGGGGGGTGGGGGTGCAGGCAGAACCATGAAAACACATCAGATTTATTCTCCCTGTCTTGTTTACTGGGCCACGGAACACTGGATGCAAACAGAATGCAAATTTATTTGATTGAATCAGGTGATGCAGAGGTAATTGTATTTGAAGAAATGTCCAAGACTTTTTTTCCCTCCCTGCTTTATCATTATCAGTGGGAGGTTTTCTTTATGAAATCTGTTTTAAACAAAAGCTATCATCGCTCGCGAGCCTTCTGATCCTCCTTTGTCACTTGCGGATGTGGATGCGTCTTTAATTTCCTTTCAATTAAAAGTAAATATGCGGTTTTCTTTTGTTTTCCCCCACTGTGAAATCTAAACAAGAGGAGTCAACACAAGCAGACAGGTGAAGAATATTCATTTTGTTGCTGTCTGATTCAACAGGCTCTGATGTTTTTCACTTTTTCTTTTGTTTTTCTTTTTTTGCCCGTCACAGTAGGTGACTACAAACTGGAAGCATCTTTTGAGCCAGGAGAGAATCACTGCTTATGTTTAAAAAAAAGAAAAAAAAAATGGCAGCAGGACAGATATCGATCTAACTTTTGTATCTCACATGTCAGAACCGTAGCCTTGTAGCCGTAGCCGCGTTGAACTTAGTAAGCGATGACTATAGCCTTAATCCCAAAAGCTAAAATGAGTCTTTTTCCTCATCTTGCCTCGTGCCCAGGCATCGTATCACTATTAAAAGATGTTACAGTAGCAGTGGCAGCATCCAGGACTGTTGAGTGTGTTGTTTCTGACTTCAGTGCTGGAGCAGATCACTCAAGTACATAATAGAGGAATTATGAATGTGCCAGTCATTCTCCGAGTCAGCGTCTTTAAAGCCCTCTCAGTGTCAACAGCACAACAACTTCAACGACAGCCCTCGTACACCCCGCCTCACCCTATCGAAGGCTTTTAAACGTGCTTATTAGCTTAGTTGATGTATGATATAAGACTCTCGTGTTTGAATAGAGACAAATATGAATAAATAATGCTTAAGTAAACCTCGTTTTCTTTTGCTATAAAAGTACACCCTTTTTCATGTTGCCAAATATACAGTACATCCCACTCTGAATCAGGCTGCAGCTTCGGTTGTCTCCGACCAAAAACATCAACCGTATTCAATTTTCTAATTTCGCATGAGGAAGGACACTAGTTCAACTTAAGTAATACCGAATCAAGGGCTTGATTAAATTTCAGTGATGTCATTACAGGGTCACATTTCAATGTGTAATATAATATAAATTCGCTTACAGCCTCTCCTCTCCTGTGCAGGGTCGACTCTCGGCTCTGCTTTTAGGTTTCTATGTTTGCCCACACAAACTTAATGATGGATAGCCTCGGATCAGACCGATGCTTCGGTGTCCTTTGGCACTGTGTTGAGAGGAAGGCTAGCTAAGTAGGCCAGGTCTTTCTATACTTACTCCTCAAAAGTGTAAGTGATACAAACATCAGGCCTGGTTTGCATGATTTATATTTTCACAACGTGGCATGCAAATGTTTCTCGTAGGCCAAAGCAAGCAAAAAAAAAAAAAAACAAGAACTTTGAAAAAGAAACATTTTCTTTATAATGACGTGCGCATATTGGTAAACCTTAATAATCCAAAAATTTAGGTGTATTCACGACACATTAAGTGACGTCCTCAAAACTCCATCCACTTACACAGGTGAAAATTATGAAATGATGACTAAACAGTGAAAGAGCACTTTCTAGAAGCAGAGTGGGCTCAATTTTAGCAATAACACTCAACAGTGCATCAGCTCCCATTAACTCTTCTATTCTTTTGTTTCTTTTGTCCTAATTGAATATCTAGGGTTATTTGTCTTAACTCTCAGAGGTCTTTGCCTATTTTTTATTGCCTTTTCCCCTTCTTTCTAGGGTTTCAAATGCCATGTTAAAAATGGCTCATTTCATGTAAATATATAGTGTTTTAGATCATTTTTAAGCACGGATAGGTTGAAGATGCACATAAACCTGTTGCTGAATGATTTATGTTCAGTGTATGGCACAGTTTCCCAACCCTAATACTAGAGGCCCTGACTGTCCTGCACACTGTAGGGTTTTTTTTCTTTATTCTAAATATTCTGCTCTGTGACAGAGCAGGAAAAATTGAAAAACACAGAATGTGCAGGACATAAAGCACTCCAAGATCAGGGTAGGCATCTTGTTGTGTAGGGATTGGAAATTCAAATGTCTGATTTTCTGAAGCCTGTTTTACAAGCTAGATAGAAATTATTATACTTTGATTGCAAATATATCAGTATGTATCCAATCGAATTATGTTTTCCTATAAAGCTTCAGATTTCAGGAACAAATTACAATTCAAAGCAATAATTTAATGGCAAGAAATGTATAGATTTGGTTTACATTTTCTTTCTTTCCAGTCAGTAGCATGACATATCCCACTTTCCCAGGGTTTTCTTTAAATTCATGTGTGCAATTGAAATAAATAAACAAATTAACTTGATATATAAACCATATCAAGCCCAGTAACCCTGATAAACTCAGGTAAATTGTCTGATTTGCCAGTTATAAGACAACTGGATTTTTATTGACGTTTCTAATGTAAAAGCTCTTGTGAATGATTTCCGGTATGCATTTCCAGTTTGCTAACTGAGGCCCGGGATTCCGAACTCTTCTTTTAAATTGATTGCTCATGTTTGGCTAAAGGTCTTTGCTAAATGATAGGCACTTACACCTCTGCTCTCAGGTCAAAGGACAAACCTGAACTACTTTTTACATCTATAACTTCTTCACCTTTGATTTCCGTGAACCTCGGGCGCCTTATATCTTCTGTGGCCCGAGCTCAATGACGTTTTTCCCTCTTGTGTGGTATGGTTTTGTTTTTCTGACCCTGTACCCTCGAAAGAATTTTAAACAACACACTCCTGAATCAGGCTTGTTTTCTGCACGGCCTCATGTAAAATGGATAGAGGTGGCACATTTATTGAAGTTTGATTTAAAGTGAGGGGCAAAAAAAAGAGATCTTGTCATAAATTATTTTGCTCATACCCAGCCTTGCCAATGTATGTAGGATTGCTAAATAATGCATCAGGCATCTCATAATTAGGACAACAATAGTCTTTTACCGCTTCAAGAAAACTCGGCTCGTGTTTTTTTTTTTTTGTCCCCCCCCCCCCCCCCCCTTATTCGTTTTAAATGAATACCGAAGACACCTGAGTGATCATCACAACACATTTCCCCCTCTCTGTAAATGGTAGACAGTGTTTTAAATTCATATTTCAGTCTAAATGATATAGGTTATCATTCCAGTGCTCATTATCATTTAGATGCAAAATAAGCAACAGTAATGTGTCCTGGAATGCAAACCACCAGCCTAATGTTACTCCCAATAATGTACATGCATATTTGTCTCAGGCGGTGATTACTGTGGGCCACGTAGCACGCCGAGTGATTCTAATGCAATGTGACAAAGTATAAGGGCACAGTTAAAGAGAGGAAAAGAGAGCGAGTGAATTAATTATATATCAGTTCATTTTTTTGCCACCGATAACACCTTTAGAAGAAGTGCCCAGGTACATTAATAACCTGACAGGACGAATGGGCGATTTCCCGCATCGACCCATTATGGCACATTTATCAGCGACCTGCGCACTTTGTGTGACTAGAGCTAAAAGTCCAGGAAAGTGTGTTTAGACAAAGACAAAGGCATCTCCTGCCTACGGAAACCCCTTGTGCTATCGAAAAGCTTCCAATGTGAACTGGATATTAAATATCCTTTATCTTAAATTTCCCTTTCAGCCCCGAGTAAGCCGATATCTCCCCGTGCCTCTCCTTCATATTGCTCTATTGCTGTAATAAATACATTGATATCAATGAGCGAAGATTGTTCCAGCCTGGCAAGATCACACGCACCCGTTAATAATGTACAACGCTATATTTGTGTACGATATAAAGCAGGAGATGTAGAAGAGGTTTGCCATTCATGGTCATTGTTGCGTCGAAGCAGTGAAGTGCACAAGTCCAAAGGGTTGTGCAGGCCATCTGTTGTTCCCAAGAGAGCCAGACCACCTGTATTCAGTCTCTCTCTTTCTCTCTCTCGTTCTCTAGTCTCATATCAGAGCTCTCCTTACTTCATAGGAGGCAGAGTAAGAAGGCAAGACAGGAGCTCCCTTTTGGCTTAAGATCTCTCCAGGGTCCTGAGACTTGAGTTGATGAATTGAATCTGCACGGAGTATGTTCATATTCCCCCCCTTGCTTTTACGCTGCTCTTCACAGTTACAAGAGGAAGCGGAAACCTCCAAAGCTTTACACCGTGTTTAAACACTTAGAGTCCACTGGGACAACAGATCTCTCTCCTTCCTTCAACTCATCATTCCTCATTACCCTAGAGTTTTCCCTTGTTATTGCTTGCTTGTTAGGTTTTGCACTCCTTACGAGCTTGACTGCTAGTCTAAAATATCAAGTTCTACCATTGCACCATCTTATTACCCCACACAGATGAGGTCATGTTAAAGGTCATCTACAGCATTCAATTTGCTCTTAAACCGCACAAGACTCTTCTTATATTGCCAAACAGCGTCCCCACAGACTAAAAGCTCGCAAAGTTACGCAGAAGCTCTCATTAGAATGAGAGATTTTCTGCGCACCTGCCTAAACCGCACGGAAAAGAGAAGCGCGGATATATGCGATGACAGTTGCGCCAGGTTTGTTACCACTCCACAGATAAGGGATGCAAATGCTACAGCATCCATAACAAAATGGCGGGGCGGGCTGGCGGAAATATGAGAAGCCAGCTCATAACTCTCTTATTATGAATAGCCCCAAACGAAAGGTCATGGCCATGACAACCGCATGATGGATGTCAGTGGTGCCCAATTAAATCTCTCTAAAAAAGGAGCCTCCTAGCGCTCCATTCCCTTATTAAATATGAAAGAGCTAAATCAAAAGTCAGGAGCATGGGTGTTGCTTCCTCATCTGCTTTTGGACAACCACCAAGCCAACAGTGAATTATTCATAATGTTGATAAGAGGGTCAGTAACATAACAAATCCTCATTATTAATGTCCGTAGCTGAGCTCAAAGGTCACTGACCAACTTTGGCTGATGTACCAACTTCTGAGAGACCAATGAGCGGAGATACCCTGAGCTTCCGATTAGAGCCATTTTTTTTTTTCGCCAATAAATCTGCAAAAGGATGATTATTGGTCTTGCTTTAAAAACGTGGCCTTAAAAACACCCAAGCTTTAATACTGCAAATATGAAATATTTAGAGGCTTTTTGGGGTATTTGCTTGATGAAATGTTAAAGCAGACATGAGTGTGGACTCCAGGTGTGAACCTGGCTGGCTTGCTGTAAGCTTCAGGCAGAGCTTGACCACATAAAACTAATATAAATGTTCATCATCAGAGACTTATAAAAAATAATAAAAAAAAGTCTACCTCTTGCTGAACTTATGCCACTCTTTTTTGCCTTGTATATGCAGTCTGAAATTATGGATGATGATAATAATAATAATGTCATTTTGCACCGGAATCTCTGTCATTATCTGCTGTAGAGTGCTTCTAATTGATATCTCTGCAGAGATAATGATTACAATGCCCTCCAGGAAGGTATTATTGCAATATTAACCTTTGTATATACTTTTATGCAGAAGACTGTGGCGCATTAAATGATCTGTAAATCTTACTTCTGCACTAATGCCATCACAAAAGAATGGCGTTTGGGAGGCGTTGCCCTTTAGCTGATTAAGTGCAGCCAGTGGTTTTGGTCAGCGGCGAGAAATTGATGACTGACTGATGCAATTTCTGAGACTTCTTCCCTTTACTTGGGGGAAAAGATCACTGGTGGGCAGCAGCTTAAATATATATATATATTTTTTAAATATAATAAATGTATCTATTTATTTACTTATTTTCATCCACTTTGCAGATGTGGACATCACATGGTCTGTTCCTGAGAAAGGAAAAAAAAAAAGAAGAGAAAGTCGCTATTTTCAGGTCGCAACATTGTCTGGGAGATAATTGGGGCCTGCCACGGTTACCATCCCCACGCCTTGGCACTGGAGGCTTGACATTGTTGTGACACTGGCTGGCAACGTTTAGATGATGCAGGACAAACGCTGGGGGGATGTTGTGGACCGACCCACTGTGCAAAGGAAAGGCATGGCACATGCAGCTGAGATGAGAGAGAAAGGAGATGCAGTGGTCTATTTATGTAGTTTAGTTTTATCTGTCTTGATATTTACTGTAAAAAAAAACTGAAGAGAGCATACAGATTTAACGATTAAGCGGTAGAAACAGACTTGCGCCCCAGAGATCCCAGTGCACAGCCAGTAAGAACAAGTACATATCTTCTGCTGACATACGGCAAATGAAAACAAATTAATTCAGGGAAGAATGCTGTGAATGTGTTTGAATGCGAGAGAAGAAAGAGAGATAGGGAGAAGAGGTGGGGGCGAGAAGAGGGATTGTGTTTCCATGTGCAGACAGAAAGAAAGGGAGTAGTGGCATGGTTAGTGACACAGAAAACACATACAAAATACAAGCTCGGGACTCAGGAAATGATCGTGACCTCAGAATGAATCACCTCTGCTCCTCTGGACAAGTCGCCTTTGATTATTATCATGCAGTTCTCACTGTGGCCTCTATGGAGCGTCGTCTTGAACCCTAAACCAGTGTGCAGACTTTGCCCATGCCTTTTTCTTCTTTCCTACGCAATAGGGCAAAGATATTTACCTTTTCATGGTCAGGTTCAATTCTAAAAACATTCTATAAAACTTGTACTGCAATGAAAACTCCTCTTTCTCTTCACTTAATGCTTAAACAAGTACTATATCCTGACAGCTTATCACATTCATTCACTCGTTCGTGATTCATTGTTATAGATCTGGAACCTATACCTGGAATGCTGGCTGCAAGGCAGCATAAAATGCCAGTCCATCCTGGGGCTCCATGCACACATATTTACACACTCAATCCCACCTAGAGGCAATTTAGCGCACTTACTGGCTACTGGCAACCCACATAAACATTCGGAGAACGTGCACTAAAACCCAAGCTCAGGTTTAAACTAGGCACTGTTAAACAACCAACCATATATACAGTGGAACTGTGTCCATGGGCAGTATTTATGATATATGTACTTAAAATACACATTTCAAATATAAAATAATGTTTTGTTATTTGTAATTGAGAGGGTTGATGGCAATTGCTTTATATTTTGTATCAATACACTTTAGTGTTTTGTATTTTGTGGTTTTAAAATATTGTAAAATACTTTGTAAGAAGTCTACTGTACATGATGACATCATAAAAATGCGGCCTCAGTCTGATGCCTACTCAGTAGTTTCCCCAGACTTGTTGAAATCAGACCAAAATCTTTATCCATATGGAAGAAGGTGGTCATGGTAAGAAACGTGCAGGTTGCCAGCTTTGAAACTGACCATTTTATAATTATTTAAATGCTTAAATCTTTTTTTTCAACTTCCAAATAGGTGTCCGATGATTGATAAATAAATGTGGCTGTTTAGTTGGATCATTATTTTGCATACCAATGCTTGAATATCTGCCTGACACATAATATATTATTAGATTTATGATTAACAATCTAATATTTAATTAGTTAGAAAGTAGTTGCTATAAATGCAGGTGCCATCAGTTGATTTCTTATGAATAAATTCGCAAACTGTTTTGAGGTTTTCGTTGGGAGTGACGAGGATGTACAGGATTAGAAACAAGTTTATTAGAGGGACAGGGCATGTAGGACGTTTTGGGGACAAGGTAAGGGAGGCGAGATTGAGATGGTTTGGACATGTGCAGAGGAGGAACATGCGGTATATCAGTAGGAGAATGCTGAGGATGGAGCCACCAGGAAGGAGGAAAAGAGGAAGACCAAGGAGGCTGTTTAGTGATGTGGTGATGGAAGACATGCAGGTAGTTGGGTTGAAAGAGGCAGATGTAGAGGACAGGGCGGTATGGAGACGGATGATTTGCTGTGGCGACCCCTAATGGGACAAGCCGAAAGAAATTCGCAAACTGTTCAACATTAAACTGTTGGTTACTTTAAAACTAACCCAAAGCTGTTGCTATTAAACATTGTTTACTTAATCATCTGATTCAGTGTACTGTTAAGGAACAGATCAAACAGAATTAATGTAATGTAATAATGTTACGCCTGGTCAGTGTATGTATACAGGCTATGCAAAACAGGATAGTTTTCCAATGTTCTGTTTCTTTTCAGTAGATCTGTGACTACTGAAGCTTCAGATTCCTTTTCTCACATGAAAAGGTTGCACTATGATGTGGGTTTCTGCTATTGAAGTCTCCAACTTCCTTAAGGCTTAATGTTTTGTTCATTTTGAGACTCAATGGATGTTTTTTTACACCACTTTGCACAAGCTCTAGAGACTAGACCAGTGTGTGTGAAAATCGCTATTCAAACCAACATGAACGTAACTAACGCGCATGTAGTTTGGTTTAAGACTTACACCACTTTTGGTTTACTTACTTATGTTTTTTGTTTTTTAACAGCATTTTGCACAAACTCTAGAGACCACTGTGTGTAAAAATAGCCATTTAAACCACCATGAATGTAAGTATAAAACCATGAGATTTGCTTTTAGACTTACGCTACTCTCAGTCTACAGATTGTTTGCCATTTAGTAAAAGGAAACGTATATTTATTTATTTTCGACAGATTTCAAATAATTATAATTCTTTACATAAGTGCAATCGGACATTTTATTTTTCCTTTCACACCAACATGGTCTTTTAAAAAATATATAAATAAATTAAAATTCCATTGTTTGTCCAAGGATGGGTGATGACCTAGAAACATTCCTGCGTGCACTTTGTATTAGTTGTTTCATACTTCTGCCACAAGGTCACAGGTTTTGCCCAGATAACATACATAATTCTAAGGTGAGGGAAGGCGAGGCGGCGAAAACCTTAAAGTGCCGACGCCATGCGCAGATGTACTGTGTTACATTTTCATCGCGAAACAAGACATCTCTCTTTTTCCTTTTCTTCTCATGCATTGTTTGACGCAGCTCCTGAGCTGACATTAACCTACTAAAGCAGGCCTTTGTTCTGGGTAACTGGAGAGCATTACTAAGTGTACACAGAGGTTAGTGTGACTGAGGAGCTTGTGCGGTGTGGCCGTGCCTTGCACTTTATGCGCTGCCTGATCCACAACAATACGACATAATGCTTAAAGTGGCTGCGACACATTGGCCTTTTGATTCCCGTCGATTCACTCTTGCGATAGATACCAGTCGGCTAAGTAAAAAAAAAAACTTGTTATTTGTTCCTCAGTTCCAGCTTGCATCAGTTGAAAAATTATAATCAGACGCCTTCTTACAGTGTACTGATGTAATTGTTGCTCCAGCATAAAAAAAAAAAAAACTGAAGCTGTGGTTGGTTAAATGCTTCTAAATGTGTTAGACACAATGCACAGGATACAGGAAGCCGCAAATAACTTAATGCAGCGACTGAAGTCCTGCTCTGGCGTGTAAGTGTAGTTTGACCATTAAACAAAGACTGAGGGAGAGGAGCAAGGAGGCACGCATGTCCAGTGGAAGTCATCGATGGTCTGCAAGGTTCTAATTATGTGCTAATAGCCACTGAGGAGGTCATTTGAAGCCATTAGCAAGCGCCTGTAGGTAGTTAACGGCCCACAGCATAACCCAGGCTCCTTAATGTTCCCACAGAGGCCGTTAGCTCTCTGTCACCAAACGACAGACGCCTCATTACCGCGATTAGAAACCAATTGATAGGTAATAGTAAAATATGATGGCTCCGAAATAAGAACGGATACGGCCTCCACGTCGATGTTTCAGAGAAAAAGGTTTTGGCGAGTCTGTTCGCCGGGACGAGAGTCAGGACCCCATGTCAAAAAAGTACTACTATCGAGTCCCGAGACGGATCCGGAGAAGCCAAAGTTCTAATGAAGCATACAAGACACTGATTAGGCAGCAGAAGCCTTTCCATGCTAATTGTGGTG